>NC_139515.1:1409547-1611439 GCF_947247035.1 Vipera ursinii
TGTGTCTTATGTCAATTCTTGACTTGTAGGAGCTTTCTCTCATTGAGTTCCAGACCTTCAATGGCGCCCTTTAAAAATGTGACTTAAGCCCACCTTTTCTATGACAGTCACCCTATCCGTGTCCTTTGCTCGTTTCATTAAGTTTGCCACTCTTTTCTTTGAACGGATCAGCGTTTTGACAAGCTGAGTATTTTTTGACTATTTTATATCACGGTTATCATACTCTCTAGTCTCACCATGTAGTCCCAAGATAATGACTCCTTTCTTTACCTGTTGAACTCTCAGCCATTTTGAACTCTGAATAGACCTGTAAACCCAGGGGATGCATACAGATACCCCCAAATCTCATTCCCCCCCCTTTCTTATGCAAATAGCAATTAAAACCCACTTGACTTTTCTTATGTTTCTTATCTCCCATTTTATAAAAGATATGTAAACTTGAAATGGATGAATTGTTTTTGTCACAAGAGCCTCTTCTGGGGTCCTGAGAAGTTTCTAACCATGCCACTCATTGTAATTGTTAAAAACGGGATCATGCAAAATGCAATAGCAAGAGGCAGTGTGGGGTAGTGGTTAAAGCCACTGGAGTAGACATGCTTTAAACCCAGCTGGGTGACCTTGGGATAATCCTTGTTTCTCAGCCTCAAGAAGAAGGCAAGAACAAGGCTTTCTCAAGAAAATCATATGGTTTTATCCATATAATTGCCAGGTGTCAAACTGACCCAGTCACCATTCATTCATTCATTCATTCATTCATTCATTCATTCATTCATTCATTCATTCAATCAATCAATCAATCAATCAATCAATAAGTCAATCGATCCAGTAATAAGAGAAAAGAATATTCTTAACAGACTAATCAAAAATGCGTCTCTCTCAATTAAGGCTCCCTCCAACCACGTGACTAAAATACTGCTGTGGAATGTATTGAAATTTTAGCTCTAAGTTACCTAGGATTGTTTGGGAGTCAGGTGGCTTATCAATTAAACTAAATTAACTGAATTCAGTGATCTGGCTTTTCCTTACCGTGAACATCTGAATTTTTTTTTTAAAAAAAAGTTTGCACCCCAATACCTGATGCTATTCTCAAAGAGATGGGTTTTCCCATGGATGTTATCAAGCTACCTAGGTTTTGTGGGGTTTTTGTTTTTTAAATTGTACATGAAAAGTTCATTTCATTTCATTTCATTTATTTGATTTCTATACCGCCCTTCTCCCAAGGGACTCAGGGCGGTTCACAGGGCACATATAAATAGCTATACAAAAATTAAAAGAAAATTAAACCAATGCCCAATTAAAATACAACAATGATAGAATAATAAAAACCAATACAAAATTTCTCCAGCTATTTGAGTGGAGGCCCTGTTTAGTGACCAAAACATGCTGCGTGGGGATTAAGAATGATCATGAGGACGGAGGTAGCACAGCTGCGCCAAGACTTCAGCCAAGTGGGTGGCCTCAGAGCCACCATTCCTCAAGGGACATTTGGTGGGGGACTAATTACAAAGGGAGGGGGGGTCTCTTTGCCACCTTCGCTAAGAAGACTAAGTGCGACTTTGCCAATAGCTCTCCTTCCCCCTTTGGTGAAAAGGAAAAAAGTGCCAATGGAGGAGAATACTTGTAGCTCAGGGATGAACTGTGGGTGCCCTCCAAACTTGGTGGAGCAGTGGGCTAATGCCTCCTTAAGTAACACCAGCTGCCTGCAATTAGTGCAGGTTCGAGTCCCACCAGGCTCAAGGTTGACTCAGCCTTCCATCCTTCCCAGGTAGGTAAAATGAGGACCCAGATTGTTGGGGGCAATTAAGCTGACATTGTAATAATGCCGCTTGGGGTGTGTGTGTGAAAGCCCTAATAAGCAGGCATATACATAGAATGAAGGCTACTGCTAAGCTTGTAAGCCGCCCTGAATCTTCGGAGAAGGGCGGGATATAAATGGAATTAAAATAAAAAAAATAAAAATAAATATTTTCTTGCAGATGTTTCATTACCCAACTGGGCAACCATCATCACCAGGGCAACCAAACTCAGCGGGCACCCCAAAAATAAAAGTTCCCAATTCCACCTCATCCCTTCGGGCAGCAGAAGGCAAAATTCTAACCAGTTGCAAACACCTGTTGTGGGAGAGAGGCAGGAATGAATGTACACCACCCATAGACAAAACCACTTGAGATAATTTGCTACAGGGAGGGGGGGGCTTTTGCTAGTGACCCTTTTAAAACCCACCCCCCTGTTTTCTTGCTCCCATCTCCCATAAGGGAGCGAGAAGCGGATAAAACGCCTGCTCTACGCCAAATCGCCAGAGTAGATTACCGGGTGGAAGAAATACACTATGCCTAAAAATAGCGCCCAGAAGATTGAGGAGTCTTGGGAAGTGTTTCGCTGTCCCACTAGAGGTCCTTTTGCAGCCTGGAATGAAAAGTTTGCCTGACCCCAAACCAGAGGCAGTTAATGCTATGCTAACATGCGGTAAGCAATTTTGAGTGAAGAGCTGAGAGGTTAGGGTTTCTTGCTGCCCAGAGGTACTCACACAAATTGCTGTATACATTGTACGCCGCGTTCACAGGGTTATAATTCATCCTCATGTACACAACCCTGAAAACATCTTCCCCACAGTCTTGGGCCTCAACTGCCTATCCCCAAAGGGGAACTGGTTAACCAACCATCGCTAAGCAGTGGCCACTCTTGACATCTTGATCTCTGTAATTTCAACAGAAAAATTGATCCTCCTCCTCCTCTTCCAAGAACTGGCTCTCTATTCCTTCACTCAGCTTCCCCCTCTTGCTCCAGCTCAAGGACTTTGTAGGCTAAGGACTTCTACAGCTCTGTAAGATACCGTCTGCGGTTCCAGGTTCATGAGCTTACCTCTCTTTTTCTTCTACAATTTACCCAATTTCCTTTAATTGATTAGAGTAAGTAGAGTAGAATAGAATAGAATAGAATAGAATAGAATAGAATAGAATAGAATAGAATAGAATAGAATAGAATAGAATAGAATAGAATAGAAATACAGAATACAATACAGTAGAGTAGAGTAGAGTAGAGTAGAATAGAATAGAATAGAATAGAATAGAATAGAATAGAATAGAATAGAATAGAATAGAATAGAATAGAAATACATAATACAATAGAGTAGAGTAGAGTAGAGTAGAGTAGAATAGAATAGAATAGAATAGAATAGAATAGAATAGAATAGAATAACAGAGTTGGAAGGGACCTTAGAGGTCTTCTAGTCCAGCCCCCTGCTTATCTTGTTTCTAGATTAGGGGTGTGTGTGTGTGTGGGAGAACCCTTGCTAGGAAAATTACTTCTCTGAGATGGAGCCCGGTGGATGGATGCTGAGTTACGCATCTCCGGGCAAAGCCAGCTGTTCTTTTGGGCAACATCTGGCTTCTCTCGGGTCTGTTCAAGGAGAGAGGAATTCAGCCTGTGGCTTTTCAGCAGGAACGCGAAGGGAACAAGTGCAGATCTGAGAGCGGTGTCAGAAAAGCGGTAAACGAAGAACTACCACAGCTTGGCAAGCAAAGTGGCCTTTGGCCCACGCCCAGGTTTGCAGAGCTCCTTCTGACCCAGAATATTTCGCGCCAGGGGAAAGAATCAGTGCAAATTCAACCCAGGAGGTTTCTGCCTTGTGAGAACAAGCAAGTAACTCACGTTACCTAGTTTGGGTCATGAAACGTCTGCAAGAAAACCAGCAAGCCCAGAGAGCACCAAGGACCCTTTGCTAATTAATCTCCAATGAGATTATCGTTATTTCATAGCCTGCCTGGGTTCATTTCCAACGCTGGTAACTTTATTCCCATCTTCCCGAATCACCTAAAGAGAATTAAGTACAAGCACAGAACTTTTAGGATCGTGGTCTTCCGGATTTGGGGATCCAGCCTGGGGGGGGGCACCACCTCAGGGTGGATTTTATTGATCTGGTTAGTTAATCCTACACTCCAGCCATCTGAGCGGTGTTAGTAATAAGCGTGGAGGGGCATCTGAGCATCTCAGGATAGGAGTCAGAGTTGCTTACTCCTGTTCTTCTCCCAGTCAAGCGTCTGTTGGCTCTCTCCAACAGCAGTTTAACCCAAAGGCGAGCATTTCTTGCTCCTTGGCACAAATCCTCAACGGAGGTGAAAGCCGTGATTTAAGTGCTTTGTATTGTTTTTTTTTTTTCTCCCAAAGCGCTCTCCACGTTTCTGGGATCCGCGCCAATGCGCCCATGGCCGTCTTTGAGCATCCGAAGCTTTGTAACGCGCCCGCTGCGACAGCGTGTAAGAAAAACGCAATCTCCCAGCGCGTGTAAACATACGCTCTACTCCAGGGGTCTTCAAACTTGGCCCTTTTATGACTTGTGGACTTCAACTCCCAGAATTCCTCAGCCAGCAAAGCTGGCTGAGGAATTCTGGGAGTTGAAGTCCACAAGTCATAAAAGGGCCAAGTTTGAAGACCCCTGCTCTACTCCGACAGCCCCCCACACACTCTTTTCTCTCTCCTTCACACACACACACACACACACACACAACCACGTCCTTTAAGGACAGCTATTGTTCTTTCGACACAACACAAAACGAGCGGCGGGACGGTTATCTCGCCCCTTGGCCGGCTTTCCGTGTCTCCAAAAGATAAGGCGAAGTCGCCGAGAGGCCTTCCTCATTCATAATTCCCAAAGTCAAGACTCTCCTCTCGGGGACCCCGAGAGAAAAAAATGGGGTGTGGGGGAAAGATAAAAGGTGAAGAAGCCCAGAGTTAGGGACGCGATCCTCTCCTTCTTCCCTTCAGTTGACACCCCCCCCCTGGGACTTTTATCTCATGGAGGAAATCGAAGCCCGACTCTTCTGGCCAAGTTGCGCTTCACCAGCTGAGCCAAGAAAGTAGGTTTAGGTTTTATTCAATTTTTATACCGCCCTTCTCCCGAAGGACTCAGGGCGGTGAACAGGGCATATCATAAAACTACAAAAATACAAAAGTTAAAAAAAAAGAATTAAATTATTGCCCAAAGTAAAAACAATAAAAATATATATAGCCTTGGTGGAGCAGTGGGCTAATGCCTCCTTAAGTAACATCAGCTGCCTGCAGTTAGCGCAGGTTCGAGTCCCACCAGGCTCAAGGTTGACTCAGCCTTCCATCCTTCCCAGGTAGGTAAAATGAGGACCCAGATTGTTGGGGGCAATTAAGCTGACTTTGTAAAAAAAATGCCGCTTGGCAGGGGCCGAAAGCTCTAATAAGCAGGCATATACATAGAATGAAGGCTATTGCTAAGTTTGTAAAGCCGCCCTGAGTCTTCGGAGAAGGGCGGGATATAAATGGAATTAAAATAAAAAAATAAAATAAAATAAAAATATCAAAACCCTAAGTAACTCCCCATCAGGCCAGGCCAGCTTGTTCAAATAAATGGGTCTTTAACCCCAGTACAAGGGCCGCCCCGCCGTTTTGGCTACGGCGGGGGCATCTCTAAGCCGAAGGGTGCCCGGAAAGCCCCCCTCCTCTCCCCCCGGGACGGAGAAGGGCGACTCACAATCGGCGTCCGTTGCTCTGGCCTTCCAAGGACCGCCCGGAGGACGGCAGGCAGTAACTCAGCAGGAAGACGGCGAAACTCCACTGCTGGAACATGGTCGCTTTCCGGCCGATCTTCGGGACCTGCAAAGGAGAAGCGGCGCTGAGCGAGTGCAGCGGGACGCCAGGAGAACCAAGAGGTTGGGGGGGGGGGCGGAGGAGGAGGAGGGGGGGAGGGCGCCAGGCGTGGGCTCCCCGCCCCCAAAGGCCAGCCAACCTCCCAAGCGTCGAGCAGGGAGCGGGACGCCCCTTCGAGGAGGGGGAGGGGGAGGAGGGGGAGGACCCTCCGACCAGCGGGAGAACTCCCCGCCTCGTACTTTGCTCAGATCCCGAGCTTCTGCCCGCCGCGCTTCTCGGCAGCTGCCTTTCTGACTCCTTCCCTCCCTCCCTCCCTCTGGATCGCTAAGGGATGGGAAGGGGAGGGGGAGGGGGAGGGGGAGGAGGAGGAGGAGGCCAGCTGGGGAAGCCAAGGAAAGAGCAGTCACCCCACCGCTGTCCGCCTCCACCGGGCACCGGCAGCCGGGCAGGGGGACCACCCACAGCCCTTGGGGGAGAAGAGCCCCGAGGCGGGCCACTCGGCCCTGTCACTCACGCCGAGGACCTGGGCAGACGGGCTGAACCATCTGAGAGGCCCCGGGCAGAGGCTGCCCCTCAGGGCTCGGGGTTCGAGGCGCACTCCCTGCACGCAGAAATCTAGCGCAGCAGCGGGCCGGTCCCTCCGTCCCTGAGGGAGCTCTCCGCGAGGCCAAAGCTCGGGGCAGTGGAGGGTGTGTGTGTGTGTGTGTGTGTGTGTGTGTGGAAGAGGGCAGAGTCCTCCAAGGAGGCAGGGGGGCTGCCAGGGGGTCCTCACCAAGCAGTTAGAGCAGCAGCACCCAAGGCCGCCACCGGCCTCGCCCTCCGGAGGCGAACGGCGCGGAACGGCCGGGCAGGGAGAAGCTACGCGGCCGTCCCTCCGTCCGTCCATGAACCGGACTCCGCACCGCCGAGTCCTTAACTCCTCTGGCCAGTTCTGGCCCGGGCGCAGGAACGAAAGTCTCAAAGCGGTTCGGCTCCGGGGAGGAGTGGGTCAAAGCCCTCCCGGACCCCTTCTCGCCAGCCCAGGAGTCCAAGCAAAAGCAAGGCCGGTCCAGTTACGGGGGAGGCGCAGAACCCCCCCCCCGTCGTTCTTTCCCCGGTCTCTGGAAAAAGTGCTGGGGGGGGGGCCGCGCAGGTGGTGCTTCCTCTGCTCCCCCTCCCGCCGTCTGCGCTCAGCTGGAGACGGGCCAGCCCCGCCCCCGGCCCAATTCCTTCCCACCCCCCCGGGGGGGGGGTCCGTCTGGCTGGGCAAAGCCGCCCTTGCCATCTGAAGGTCCCTATCAGGATGTCACGCCCGGGTCAGGGCGCCCTCCGAGGGAGACCCGGGAAAGGAGGCCACCGCGAAGCCCAGGCTGCCCCCCCCGGGGTGTCTGGCCGGGGGGGGAGGCTTCGACTCTGAAGAGCCGCCAGCCACTGTGGCCAAGGGCCGCCCCCCCAGGCAGCGCCACAGGGGCTTCGGGTCGGGTCAGCTCGGCCTTGGAAGCAGGAGGGCCGCCGGAGGGCCGGGTCGCCCCAAAGGCGGGAGGGGGGGGGCGGGCGGGAGGGGGGGGCGGGCGGGGGGGCGGACGCGGGTGGAGACTTCGCCATCGCTCAGCCCACCGGCTGAATTTGTGGGCAAACGGGCCTTGCGTGAACGCTGCCCACAGCTACGGCTGTTCTCTGCATTCAGCCCGGCGCGTCGTGAGAACGCAGCTCTCCAGCCTCCCCGGAAAGAAAAGAGCTGCGTTCTCGGGCTCCACTTGACTCGCGTTCAGAGCTTGGCCGGCTTCTCTGGCCTAACTTTCCCCGCAGGCCTTTGCGCCACGTCCCGAGAACCTGGACGGCGTGGACGGCGTTTATTTTATTTATTTTATTTTAATTCCATTTATATCCCGCCCTTCTCCGAAGACTCAGGGCGGCTTACGAGCTTAGCAGTTACCCCGGCTGCCCGATTAAGCTGGTCGTGTGAAAGCGGCCGCAAAGGAGAACGACATCCTCCCTCACCCCCCCACCCCACCCCCCCCTTTTTAATCCCGTCCGGGCCGCCAAGGCCGAGGGAGCTCTTGCTCGCCCGTTCGCACCCGGGGGGGGGCGGGCTCATGGCCGCCCCCTGCAATGCATGGCATCAGCTCCCCCCCCCTCCTCTCCATCTCTCCATCTCTCCATCCCTTCATCCCTTCGCCTGGGGCGGCGCTGGGGACAGAGGCTTTCCCGAAAGAACCGCGTCCCCGGCTGGGCGGGTGGGGGTCGGGCAGAGGGGGGAGCCCCGGGCATTTGGAAAGCGATGAAGTCGAACCGTGGGGACGCGCCCCGCGTGTCTCCCTCTCCAGCCTTCACCTTTTCCATGGCCGTCCCTCCTCTTCCTTGCGCGGAGCCCGCCGGGCAACGCAGGGCAGGGCAGGGCAGGGCGGCTCCCGGGACGGGAGGGTCTCTTCCGCGGCGGGTCAAGGACGGGCCGTCGGGGGGTCTTCTGCCCTCCTGCAGATCTCCTGGAAGGGACGGGAGGCGGACGAGTGCGAGGCTGCCTCTCCCTCTCGGAAGCACTGGAGGAGCCGGGCGGGATCCGGGGCTTTGTAGGACCCCGGCCGGGGGTGGGGGCTGGGCTGGGTGACCCCCCTCGCCTTAGCCCTGAAAGGAACCGGGCCGCGCACCCCTCCAGGTTCAGCCAATCGCGGCGCGAGGGAGGGGCTCCCCCGCCGGGCCATTGGTGGAGGGCGCGCCAGCTCGGGACCGGGCGGGACCCTCTTCGGGTTCTCCACCTGCCGAGTCCCTGGGGAGGACAAGGGCCGCTTTCCCGCGGGCTGCTCCGGGCCGAATCCTAGCCTGGAAAGGTCGGGAGGCGGCTTAGAGACCATCTAGTCCGACCCCAGGAATCCAGCAGCCTGACGGCGGATGGAGGGCTATCGAACCGACCCGTCTCCTTTGGGATGTGGAGAAGGAGCGCTTTCAAAGCTCGAAACGGAGACTAACTCCTGGAGCCGACAGAGGGGCGTGCGTGTCCCGAAGGGAGGGTGGAGGGCTTCACCTTCTGAAACAGTGCAGTAAAAAAAAATTAAAATTAAAAATAAAAATCGGGGTGCGCGTGTGACCGATCTGGATGCCCTCGGGGCTCCCTTTGACTTCCCTTCTTTTGCCTGGCAGGGTTTCTCCTTTGCCCCAGCGATTCAGGCAAACCTCGTCCCCCAAAACGGGTGGGAGACACGGCCCACCGTCACGGGTTTCCCCAAGCTTCAGACCTCAAGTTGGTAACGCCGCAACGTCGGCGGGAACACGTGTCTCGGCCGCGCTGCCAATTCTGAGGACTTTACGCAGCAAGCAAAGTCTCTGGACTCCCCCCCCCCCCTCCGCCTCCCCTCCCCCCCCCGCGGCCCGGAGAATCTTTGACTTGGGGGCATTTGGCGTCTTGCAAACAGGCCGGTTGATTTCTCACGCCTGCTAGGAAAGGTTCGCCCTCAGCCACGCTCCCGCCCCCCCCCGCGTATTCCCGTAAGCAGGAGGGGCGGCTTCCCGCCCTCCCTCGCCTCGCATTGTAAAACAGGTGGCCCCCCCGCCGAGGATGGGGAATCAGCGGCGCTGCCCACGGCCACCAGCGCCGTCCCCACGCAGGGGAGTTTGTGGCGGGATGTCTAGAAAGAAGGGAGGGAGGGGGGCGGGGAGGGAGGGGGGAGGGAAGGAGGGAAGGGGAAGAGGAGGAGGGGAAGGGAAGGGAGGAAAGGAGAGGAGAGAAAGGGAAGGAAAGAAAAGGGGAATGGGAAGGAAAGGAAAGGAGAGAAAGGAAAGGAAAGGAAAGGAGAGAAAGGGAAGGGAAAGAAAAGGGGAATGGGAAAGGGAAGGGAAAAGGAGAGAAAGGGAAGGAAGGAAAGAAAAGGGGAATGGGAAGGAAAGGAAAGGAGAGAAAGGGAAGGAAAGAAGAGGGGAATGGGGAAGGGAAGGGAAGGAAAGGAGAGAAAGGAAGGGAAGGGAAAGGAAGAGAAGAGGAAAAGAAAAGGAAGGGGAAGGGAAGGCATTTGGTCAGGTGTTTCGGCTGGCCCACCCACCTCCTGCATTTCTCCGAATGGAGACCCTTTCAATCTCGAGCAAGGCTGGACGGGTCAGTTACTTAATCGGGCGGACCCCTCCCTTCCTGCCAAGCGCTGCTGGCCTGGCCTGGGCGGGGCGGGCACCGGGCCAAATCCCAAAGGAATTGCGGGCGAGAAGCCCCGCGGGGGGGCGGGGGGGGGCGCGGGAGAGAGCGCGCCTGCGCGCCTTGGGTCCAGCCGGGGAGGCCCGGAGAGCTGTCCATGGTGGCTGCAGCCCCGGGCTAGTCCGCGGAGGCGCTCGCTCCGGCCTCCCGAGGCCACCGCAGGCTGACAGCTGGGATGGCCATCCAGAAGACACTCGGGTTCCGTCTGCAAAAAAAGTCAGGTCCTACGTTTAGGCGAGAACAACCCGATGCCCAGGTACAGGATAGGTGGGACCTGGCTCAAGAGTTGCCACTGTGAGGGGGATCTCGGAGTCCTAGTGCAGCGTTTCCCAACCTTAGGAACTTGAAGATGCGTGGACTTCAACTCCCAGAATTCCCCAGCCAGCATAGCTGGCTGGGGAATTCTGGGAGTTGAAGTCCACGCATCTTCAAGTTCCTCAGGTTGGGAAACGCTGTCCTAGCGGACGATCCCTTAAACAGGAGCCAGCCGTGTGCTGCAGCTGCCAAAAAAGCCAATGCAATCCTAGGCTGCATGAACAGAGGGAGAGAATCGAGGTCACGTGAAGGGTTACTACCGCTTTACAAGGCCTCGGTAAGGCCACACTTGGAACACGGCATCCAGTACAGCTCACCACGATGTAAAAAAGATGCGGAGACTCTGGAAAAAGTGCAGAGATGCGCAACAAAGGTGATCAGAGGACTGGAGGCTAAAACATATAGGGAACGGCTGCTGGAATTGGGTGTGTCTAGTTTAACGAAGCGAAGGACAAGGGGGGACATGATAGCAGTGTTTCCAATCTCTCAGGAGCTGCCCCAAAGAAGAGGGAGTCAAGCTCTTCTCCAAAGCGCCCGAAGGCAGGACAAGAAGCAACGGATGGAAACTAACCAAGGAGAGAAGCAACATGGAACTAAAGAGAAACTTCCTGACAGTTAGAACAATTAAAAAGAACAATCAGTGCCACAACCTGCCTCCAGAAATTGTGAATGTTCCAACACTGGAAGTTTTTAAGAAAAGACTGGACGGCCATTTGGCCTGAGCAGGGGGTTGGACTAGATGACCTCCAAGGTCCCCTCCAACTCTATTATTATTATTATTATTATTATTATTATTATTATTATTATTATTATTATTATCATCATCATCATCATCATCATCATCATCATCATCATCATCATCATCATCTGGAAGACTTACTAATAAGCGATCCGAAACACTTCTCCATGCCCTTTTCTTATTGCTGTATTAACTGGGATTCAATTTCTTCTGGTGATTCAGGAAGTCGTGATGGAAATCCAGGATGGCTATCTCTACCGCTCCTGGCCTTTTACACCCATCTTTGGTGAACCCTATGATTCCACAGCTGGCATCTCTTATCAGTGTCCATTCTACTCTGCTTCGAATTTCTTCAACTTCTTCACTTCTCTCTCTCTCTCTCTAAATCCCCTCCTCAACACTGTTCTTTTCCGGGGAAACCAACTGCCTAAAACTTTGGCCCTCGTCTCGATGACAGGAGCGTGGTAGAATTTTTGCACATGATTCCTAATCGCCTTCGACTCTTCCTTTCCTGTGTAATCTCCCCTTGGTTGCCGACTCACCAGGAGGAAACCGGCATACTGTAAATTGACGGAGACCGAGATGGGAAGTGAATTGCTTCATTCTCTGAAATTCCAGTTTGGGAGCAGGAAAGATGCTCGGCAGATCCTGGGTCCCTGTTAACCAAGTTCAAGTCTGAGCAAGCAAAGATGCCGCAAAAGGCGGCCCTTAATCCAGAGTAATTAAAACCACACAATACAGACGAGGTTGTGTAGTATGACAGCGTAGGAGTGTGGGTGCCCTATACTAACGCACAGCAAATTCCCGAGATGGCCTTCTAGCTCTGCGTGGTCATGTTAAAGCAGGGGTCTTCAAACTTGGACCTTTTATGACTGATGGACTTCAACTCCCAGAATTCCTCAGCCAGCGTGCCTGGCTGAGGAATTCTGGGAGTTGAAGTCCATCAGTCATAAAAGGGCCAAGTTTGAAGACCCCTGTGTTCAAGGCACCACTGTTGTCCTTTGCTGAGTCAGGAAAACCTTAGGAGACCAGGAGCCTGGCTCTGTCCAAGGAAGCCGCTTCGTTTTCCCACAAAGCCAGCGTGGAGGTGAGGGGGATGGAGACGGCCAAGAGGGCAGAGCTGACTGCTCGAATGAAAAGGGAAGGATTCGTCTGCTTTTTGCTTCTGCTTGGAAACCACTTCTGAACTTTTTAGCTCGAAATTGGGGTGGGGGGGAACACCTCACAAAACTTTCATTTTAGGTTTTGACTTCAGGATGATTTTGTCATGATGGAAATGGCTTGAAATGTTGCAAAATGTCAAGCCAAAGATTGAGGTTGCTTTTCTTTTTTTGTATTTTACCGCACTGGAAAAAGTCGGAAGTCACCTCTCTCTCCTCTCTCTCTCTCTCTCTCTCTCTCTCCTCTCTCTCTTTCTCTCTCTCTCTCTTTCTCTTTCTTTCTTCTCTCTCTCTTTTTTTCTCTCTCTCCTCCCCCTCTATTCTCTGTCTCTCTTTCTCCTCTCTCTCCTCCCTCTCTCTCCTCCCTCTCTCTTTCCTCTCTCTTTCTTCTCTCTCTCTCTCTTCTCTCTCTCCTCCCTCTCTCTCTTCTTTCTCTCTTTATTCTCTCTCTCCTCTCTCTCTCCTCTCTCTCTCCTCTCTCTCTCTTTCCTCTCTCTTTCTTCTCTCTCTCTCTCTTTTCTCTCTCTCCTCCCTCTCTCTCTCCTCTCTCTCTTTCCTCTCTCTTTCTTCTCTCTCTCTTCTCTCTCTCCTCCCCCTCTCTCTTCTTTCTCTCTCTTTCTTCTCTCTCTCTCTCTTCTCTCTGTCTCTCTCTGTCTCTCTCTCTTCTCTGTCTCTTCTCTCTCTTTCTCTCTTTCTTCTCTCTCTCTTCTCTCTCCTAACTTTTGTTTTCTCTGTATTTTATCTTATAATAAAATGTAATAAAATTTATGAAAGAAAAAAAAAGCAAATATCTTGATTTTTGTGGCTGCGGGGTGGGGGTGGGAAGAAATGTAAAGACTCAGATCTTTGAAGATCTGAATTTTAGTCACCCTTTGGGACTATTTTCAAAGATCCACCCAACATGCTAACTATAGTGTGAATATTATCAGGGCTGGCACCAGGTTTATGGAATCCTGAGATTAGAATATCAATCACACTTAGCTCTTAGATTTATATGCCGCTTCATAGTCCTTGACAGCCCTCTCTAAGCAGTTTACAGGGTCAGCATATTTGCCCCCAACAATCTGGGTCCTCATTTTATTGACCTTGGAAGGATGGAAGGCTGAGTCCACCTTGAGTCAGACAGGATCGAACTCCTGGCAGTGGGCAGAGTTAGCCTTACAATATCCCCTTCTCCCCACTGCGCCACCAGGGATCTTATCTTTAGAGCAGATGGCAAATGCTAAGCAAGAACAAAAGCCTTAATAGAAATAAGGTCAATGCAACTTAGTTCTTCTGAGTGTGCTGGTGTCATTGTCAGTACACTGCATTTCCTCCTGGTTAATGGGATCTGGTATGTGGGTTTGAAGACAGACTTTAGATTAGAGCTCCTAGCTTGCATAGGATAGCGTGAGAACAGTGGGGCAGAACTGAGGCTGTGCTCTGGGACAGTTGCAGGGCATGATACAAAGAGTCAAGATGGCAGTTGCGATAGTGAGATTGAACCGCTGCCTGTTTTTTACGTGTGGGTCACATAAAAGCAGGGCTTTTTTTCTCATAGAACGCTCAGAATGGAGTTTCGGCACCTTTTTTGGATGGAACCTTGTAGGGTAGGCAAGGCGGGTTGTATAACATGTGTGAGTTCCGGCACCTTTTCCTTTTACAAAAAAAGCACTGCATAAAAGTGAGGGTGGGTGAAAGGGCCTGCCTCAACTAGATGGACAGTGGGCTTCAGTTATATGGTTGTGTCCAACATTTTGGAATTGGGTGTATCAAGTCTAGTGAAAAGAAAAAACTAGGGGTGACATGACAGCACCATTCCAATATCTAAAGTGCTTTGACAAAGAAGAATGGGTCAAGCTATTCTCCAAAACACCAGAAGGCCGGACAAGAAGCAATGAATGGAAAGTAATCAAGGAGAGAAGCAACCTAGAACTAAGGAGGAATTTCCTAACAGTGAGGACAACTAGTGGAATGGCTTGCCTTCAAAAGTTGTGGCTGATCCATCACTGGAGGCTTTCAAGAAGAGACTGGACAGCCACTTCCCTGGGATGGTTTGGGGTCTCCTGCTTGAGCAGGGGGTTGGACTAGATGACCTCTAAGGTCCCTTCTAACTCTATTGTTCTGTTCTCTTCTGGGCCTCATCAACCTCTCTAAAGTAAAGGTAAAGGTTCCCCCGCACATACGCGCTAGTCGTTTCCGACTCTAGGGGCCGGTGCTCATCTCCGTTTCAAAGCCGAAGAGCCAGCGCTTGTCCGAGGACGTCTCCGTGGTCATGTGGCCGGCATGACTAGACGCCAAAGGCGCACGGAACGCTGTTACCTTCCCACTGGAGTGGTCCCTATTTTTCTACTTGCATTTTTATCTGCTTTTCGAACTGCTAGGTTGGCAGAAGCTTGGACGAGTAACAGGCGCTCACTCTGCTACGCGGCACTCGGGATTCGACCCGCCTCTCTACAGGGAAGGAAATATGGGAAAACTCTTTACGGCAGAGTGGTCTACGTAGAAGCCGCAGTGACACCAGCACCCATGTCTGTCTGTAGATCCTCAAGCAGCCCCACTGTGGACAGAAGAAGCCAAAAATGATCTCCAAGGATGACCTTAATTCATGGTCAAGAAGCTTTGAATCTGAATCTGAGCTTGAATGGGAGATTTATTTTTTGGTGGTGTGTTTTGTTTTTCCTTCTGGTCACAAAGTATAGCTTATAACGCAAGTCCTATGAGCCTCGTTCACAGGAAATGTTTTTTTTTTTACTTCAAAGGACAGAGTATAAATTGATATGATCGGCGATGACAGAAGCTCTGTGGCAGAGCAAGCCGTGCTCTTTGCAATCATTCTGCGAAATGAGTTGCATTCTTTAAGCAGCGTGAGTGAGAATTCATGGCTACCCCAGTTAGCCTCTCCGTAACCGTTTTTCCTTCCTACAACCAATTTTGAATCTGAAAAAAGAGAAGACTTTATCTATCTTCTGTGCTTCATTTGGACCCTATATTTTATTAGCATTTTTGGGGTGGGGTGGGTGGGGAAAGGGAAATCCACAGGCAGCCACAGTGTAAAGACAGATATATATAATTTTAAAACATGAAGGAGGCAGAGAATCCAAGATTTCAGCTGCCAAGCTCTCCCACATTTTTTTTTCAGATACCTCTCACACTTTTTTACAGTCTTGTGAGAACGATTGCCTTGAATCTTCTTGCAGCTCCTCATCCGTTATTTGCATAGCAGAACGACAAAGTTGGAAGGGATCTTGGAGGTCATCTAGTCCAGCCCCCTGCTCAGGCATGGAACCTGATCCCATTTCAGAAAAAAAATGGCTGTCCAGTCTCTTTTTTGAAAGCCTCCAGGGATGGAGCACCCACAACGTGTACCTGCAAACGTAGCTAGCTTTGAGAAAATCATAACTGACAAGAATATTTTGAATACTGATGGGAAACCAAATTTAAAGGAGAGCTTGAAAAAAAAACAGGTTATACAGTGATTCCATGAGAAGACCTTAACTGCAAATGCAATTGAAATATAAGCTGGTTAGAAAAGATGTTCCATACCGGTATTATTGTTATTTGAATAAACACGGGAAAAATGTATCTAATTTTGCATGTATCGATAGAATCAAGAACTGTATTTGCTTAATGTTGGTAAAATGAGAATTTTGCTGGAAAAAAGAGAGGATCAAGGAAGTGTATTACTATTTAACATGTTAAGTATGGAATTATAGAAATTGTTGTTGTTGTTAGTTGCGAAGTTGTGTCGTGTCCGACCCCTCGCGACCCCATGGACAACGTTCCTCCAGGCCTTCCTGTCCTCTACCATCTTCTGGAGTCCATTTAAGCTCACGCCTACTTCTTCAGTGACTCCATCCAGCCACCTCCTTCTCTGTCGTCCCATTCTTCTCTTGCCCTCAATCTTTCTCAGCATGAGGCTCTTCTCCAGTGAGTCCTTCCTTCTCATTCGGTGGCCAAAGAAATTAATTATAGAAATTAATTACTATTAATCATTGTTAAATATGTGAACCCAGACAAGGCGTTGTTTACTAAGCAATAAAGATTGTTATTGTAAAAAATCAATTGTACACACACATATACATATACATATACATATACATATACATATACATATACATATACATATACATATACATATGCATTGTTGTTGTTAGCTGCGAAGTGGTGTCCGACCCATCGTGACCCTATGGACAATGTTCCTCCAGGCCTTCCTGTCCTCTACCATCTTCTGGAGTCCATTTAAGCCCACGCCTCCTGCTTCAGTGACTCCATCCAGCCACCTCATTCTCTGTCGTCCCCTTCTTCTCTTGCCCTCAATCTTTCCCAGCATGATGCTCTTCTCCAGTGAGTCCTTCCTCCTCATTAGGTGGCCAAAGTATTTGAGTTTTAGCTTCCGGATCTGGCCTTCTAAAGAGCAGTCAGGGTTGATCTCCTCTAGGACTGACCGGTTTGATCGCCTTGCAGTCCAAGGGACTCGCAGGAGTCTTCTCCAGCACCAGAGTTCAAAGGCTTCAATTCTTTGGCGCTCAGCCTTTCTTACGGTCCAACTTTCACTGCCATACATTGCAACTGGGAAGACCATCGCCTTGACTATACGCACTTTTGTTGACAGGGTGACGTCTCTGCTTTTTAGTGTGCTGTCTAGATTTGCCATGGCTTTCCTCCCCAGGAGCAAGCGTCTTTTAATTTCTTGGCTACAGTCCCCATCTGCAGTGATCTTGGAGCCCAGGAAAATAAAATCTGTCACTACCTCCATTTCTTCCCCATCTATTTGCCAGGAATTGAGAGGGCCGGATGCCACGATCTTGGTTTTCTTAATGTTTAGTTTCAACCCAAGTTTTGCACTCTCCTTTTTCACTCGCAACAAGAGGCTCTTTAGTTCTTCACTTTCTGCCATTAGAGTGGTGTCATCTGCATATACATATACATACATATAAAAGTTTTACATGCATACATAATGGACTCCTCCTTCTTTACCACACTATGTCATATCATACCACTTACATTTTACAGCCAGCTGAAATGTGAAGTCTTTCTCTTTAAGAAACCTTTATTACAAGGGCAACTCATTAACACCCTGATTTTTAACAGCTGTTAGCTTTTTTCTTGCAATTTCGTGCAACAGGTTTTAACAAGGTTACGAGGGTAAAAGGTAGGCTTGGCTGCAACTTTCTATGTCTTCTCCGCCGTGTTACAGTATTTAAGTAAAAAAGTACATTTGCTTCGTTACGGAGCGAGGTATAAGGGAAATGTTTCTATGGACAAGGATGTGTATTGTTTTGAAAATGTGAGCTCATAATTTCCTAAATAAGGATTTTATCACTTGACCCTCCACAAGGGCATTTTTGTATCCCTATGAATGTGTGGCCATGTATAATTGGAGACCCCCTCCTCCCCAAGGCCTTTTGAGATCCATTGAGTGAAAACAAGCTATCGAAGTATCTTTTTAAACCGACTTGGCTAAATGTCATAGGACAAACAATGCAATGTTTTGAAGTGATGGAACTGATTAGCAAGTGAGTGTTTTTGCAAAATTTCCCTTTTATTGTTGATGGCAGGGATGCATGTTAGTTCTTCCTTAAGCCCATAAGTCTTTTTCCAAGTTCATGGAATATCAAGCAAGCAATTAATTTTAGCGGTTTACTGCTGCTTTGGGTATCCATAAATGTTTAATACAATCTTTGAAGTCACCCTACAGGCAGCTGAAAGTTTCCATAATGCTTGTCCTGTTTGCTTTGTCGTGTGCATTACAATCCTCGCCATATATTTTTATTGTTCTTTTTCAACGGGACTTGAAAATAAGGTCAGTTTGAAAATGCGTTGAGGCTGATTCATAACCTTTTTCCTTCACTGGCACTTAGCACCGAACTCCCATTTAGTTCCCCCTTCTTCTTTTACTTCCTGCCCCTTGGAAAAGAGCGCAATGTGTTCCACATACATCCTCGTGCCTTTACTTGCTTATAGATTATTTATTTAGCATAGGGAAAAACCATTAAAAAGCATATGACAGTTGCATTCTCCGTGAGCAAATATGAAACTATTTACTCTGTCTACAGATTTAAAGGTGGGATGTTTGCAGAGTCGATACACACTGGAGTTGCATACACAAAGTCTCTGGGGTTTCTCTGAGATGCGCTGAGAGGACCCGGTCCCACAATATGTCCACCTCTGCGCTTCAGAGCACCACAAGCCCACTCCACAGAGGAGAGCTGTTGCCACTGATGGAGGAGATGCGCAATTGCCACGTTAAGTCCTAATCCCATCGAGGAACAACCAGATCTTACGGGATGGATTGGTTCCTTTTGATTCAGCTGCAAAGCAGGGATTGTCGTGACACTCTGGAGGGGCCATAGAGGACCACTCTTGTGTCCAGGCCTGAAGCAGATTGAAGTTATTATCCAACAGGTTTCTGGCTGTCCTAATAGGTGGATGTCTGGAGCAAAGCCTGTAAAATACAGCATCAGAGATTGATTGGCAGGAGAATATTACTAATTATTTTCTTATACTCCTACACAAGAGCATTTTCCCTTTGTAGATGTGGTGGAGGAATATGACTCAAAACTGGTAACCAGAAAGTGGGGGTAGATCTTGGTGTGCCCAATTGGATGCACATAATGCAATTCAGCTGTGTGTCATTCAGTCATGTGCTTTTAGAGAGGCAGCATGTCTAGTGGTGAAGATGCTGAAACGGGAGTGGGTGAGACCCATGTTCTACGTTCTAGGTTCCCCCTCAGCCAAGGAGTCTCATGAGGGAAGGGCATTGGGTCAGTCCCTTCCTCTTAACCCAAATCCAGAACTGGGTCTACCCAGTCTAATGGGAAAAAAGGATCAGGGGTGACATGATAGCAGCCTCTCAATACTTGAAGGGCTGCCACAAGGAAGAGGGGACCAACATATTGACCAAAGCACCTGTAGGTAAGATAAGAAACAATGGATGGAAACTAGTCAAGATGAGAAGCAACCTAGAAGTAAGAAGTTTTTTGACAGTGAAGGCAATTAACCAGTGGAACGACTTGCCTCCAGAAGTTATGGATGCTCCATCAGTAGAGGCTTTTAAGACTGGACAGCCACTTCTCTGGAATGATATAGGGCAGAGGTAGGCAACCTTGGCTCTTTTATGACTCGTGGACTTCAACTCCCAGAATTCCTCACCCAGCATGGGGGAACTATGGCCGCTTCATGACTCGTGGACTTCAACTCCCAGAATTCCTCAGCCAGCATGGGGGAATTATGGCCCCTTCATGACTCTTGGACTTCAACTCCCAGAATTCCTGAGCCAGCATGGGGGAACTATGGCCCCTTCATGACTCGTGGACTTCAACTCCCAGAATTCCTCAGCCAGCATGGGGGAATTATGGCCCCCTCATGACTCGTGGACTTCAACTCCCAGAATTCCTCAGCCAGCATGGGGGAATTATGGCCCCTTCATGACTCGTGGACTTCAACTCCCAGAATTCCTAGGGTAGCATGGCTGGCTCAGGAATTCTGGGAGTTGAAGTCCACGAGTCATAAAAGAGCCAAGGTTGCCTACCCCTGGTATAGGGTTTCCTGCCTGAGCAGGGGTTTGGACTAGATGGCCTTCCAACTCTATTATTCCATTGTTTATTGCATTTTTAAAAATATTTTTAATTGCCAAGAAAAGTACCACAGGTTGGGAGAATTCCATCTCTCTCAGAAACAAAGGCTAGGAATAGGATGCCCCTGGGAAAAAGTAGTAGCAAGAACTATCAAAGTGACATCACAAAGCAGGAGGCAGGACCCAGTGTGAAGACTCGGAGTGTTTCGGAAGGTCTAAAATCTCCAGCCTTCTTCTAAATAGGCCCAGTCAACTGCTAGATGCTTCTGGAAACTTCTGCAAGATTCTGACATTCTACCACATATTTTCATCTTTGAATGGAATCGGATTGAGCTTACTGACTCCTGTGGTTCTTATTTAGAATGGAATAGAATAGAGCTGGAAGGGACCTTGGAGGTCTTCTAGTCCAGCCCCCTGCTCCAGACCATCTCAGACAGGTGATTGTCCAGTCTTTTCTTGAAAATTTCCAGTGATGGAGCGCCCACGATTTCTGGAGGCAAGCAGTTCCACTGGTTAATTGTCCTCACTGTCAGGAAGTTTCTCCTTAATTCCAGGTTGCATCTCTCTTTGGTCAGTTTCCAACCATTGTTTCTCATGCTTCCTTCTGATGCTTTGGAGAATAAATTGACTCCCTCCTCTTCTTTGTGGCAGCCCCTCAAATACTGGAACACTGCTATCATGTCACCCCTGTTTCTTCTTTTCTTTAGACTAGCCAGACCCAAGTCCTGCGGTCATTCTTCGTATGTTTTGGTCTCCAGGCCTTGGATCATCTTACTTGCTCTTCTCTGATTTTTTTTCCAAAGTCTCAACCTCTTTTTTGTGATATGGTGACCAAAATTGGCTGCAGTATTCCAAGTGTGGCCTGACTAAGGTTTTATAAAGCGGTAATAATACCTCGTGTGATCTTGATTCTATGCCTCTGTTTATACAACCCAGGATTACGTTAGCTTTTTTGGTTGCTGCTGTAAATGGCTGGCTCACTCAGTTGATGGTCTTGATGGTAAGGGTCTAGAGCAGGGGTAGGCCACCTTGGCTCTTTTATGACCCGTGGACTTCAACTCCCAGAATTCCTGAGCCAGCCATGCTGAGGGGAAAGGGAATGGTTTCCAAGCTGAGCCAAGCTGGCTCAGGAATTCTGGGAGTTGAAGTCCACGGGTCATAAAAGAGCCAAGGTTGCCTACCCCCTGCTCTAGAGGATAAACTATATGTTGAAAGATAGATGGAACTAGGTACGTGTAGTCTAAGAAAGAGAAGGACTAAGGGTCCTTCAGTCTCCTAGCAGTCTCCCAGGACTTGAGCGGCTGTCACAGAGAAGAAGGGGTCAACCTACTCTCCAAAGCATCTGAAGGCAGGACCAGAAGTAATGGGTGGAAGTTCATTAAAGAGAGAAGCAACCTAGAGGTTGGAGACATTTCCTGTCCGTGAGAACAATTCATCAGTGGAATGGCTTATCTCTGGAGGTTGCGGGTGCTCCATCCCTGGAGATTCTCAAGAAGAGATTGGACATCCAGTTGTCCAGAAGGGCATAGGATCTCCTACTTGAGCAGAGGGTCAACCAGGAGACCTCCAACATTCCTCCCAGCCCTATTATTCTACGTTCCGCTCTATGTTCCTTGTGCTAAATTGCCAAGTTCCTATTTGATTGCCCTGCATATTATTAGCCTCTCATACTTTGTACTAAATTGTGTCCACTGATTATTTTTCCTCTTTGGACTTCGATTCATAAGCCTGTTCAATAAACTAGAGTAATTACATCCTGACAGGCTTGGCATTGTACAACACCCAAATGTTGACAAATGGGATTTGGCTGCGTAGGCTGTGAACTGAGTTGCCTCAACAATGGGCTGTGAGACGAGGGTGGACCACACCTCAGAAGTCGAAATGTGTTTGGCCACAACCAGGAGAGTTTGATTAGGGGGGATTTTAAACTGAATTCTCCTGGGATGGGCCTAAGATCCTCCATGAAAGGTCCCGAGATAAAGACTGCACCACAGCAAGTAAGAGTATATAATATTCCCGTAGAACGAGTCAAACTAAAAACAACAGGTACAATGGAACTTATCTTCCTTTATCATTGAAAATAGAGTTGGCTTTTTCTCCCACACTTTTCCTGGAAACTTTGAATTCCTCCTCGGCTGGGGGAAGCTCAGATACTAGCTTACACATATAGAGTCTTTTTTTAGCAAAGTCTCTGAGAAGGTAAACACATGTGAATGTTTATATCAAGAAAAAATGCTGCTGGAAGGTGCTAAAAACTGCCCTGAAATATTGGAAAGGAGCTCAGGGCAAACTTTAACCAAACTGAAAGCAGGCTATTGAAGGCGTCGCCTGAGGAATATGATTTGTGGTATATTTGGGGATCTAAGAAGTTAGCTTCGGTTGCATCATGGTACCTACACAGGATGCAGTGAGCCGGTCAACTTTTGGGAGTCGGAATGTGAGCTGAGCTCTTTTTTTTTTTAAAAAAAAGAAAAGTCAAAGCAAAAAAAAAAAGCAATTGAACGAGGGATCTACGGATCTGTAGGGCTGTTTGTGCTCAGCCACATCTGTGTGAGAAGACCCTCTTTAGAGGTTGGAAGGTAGCAAAGGCTGTGCGAAGCATTTGGAGATCTATCACTTGAGTTGCTGACATAATTAATGATTTCATTAAGGTCGTGAAAGGGACCCCTTGTATTCCTCCTGGCATGCGGGAGGCTGCTTCATGTCTTCATTCATGCTGCTTCTGCCGATCTAGAATGTTGGATCTCCAAGTACTAAAGGGACAGCCAAGTAGACAGATGCTCCAACACATCAAGAGCCAAAAGCAGAAATAGCTACCAAGGAGAACATCTTGGTCAGGAATTATTTATAACTTTCAAACAATAATACAAATGTGGAACATGTTTCTTCTTCTTCTTCTTCTTCTTCTTCTTCTTCTTCTTCTTCTTCTTCTTCTTCTTCTTCTTCTCTTCCTCCTCCTCCTCCTCCTCCTCCTCCTCCTCCTCCTCTTCTTCTCCTCCTCCTCCTCCTCCTCCTCCTCCTCCTCCTCCTCCTCCTCTTCTTCTTCTTCTTCTTCTTCTTCTTCTTCTTCTTCTTCTTCTTCTTCTTCTTCTTCCTTCTCCTCCTCCTCCTTCTCCTCCTCCTGATTCTTCTTCTTCTTCTTCTTCTTCTTCTTCTTCTTCTTCTTCTTCTTCTTCTTCTTCTTCTTCTCCTCCTCCTCCTCCTCCTCCTCCTCCTCCTCTTCTTCTTCTCCTTCTCCTCCTCCTCCTCCTCCTCTTCTTCTTCTTCTTCTTCTTCTTCTTCTTCTTCTTCTTCTTCCTCCTCCTCCTCCTTCTCCTCCTCCTGATTCTTCTTCTTCTTCTTCTTCTTCTTCTTCTTCTTCTTCTTCTTCTTCTTCTTCTTCTTCTTCTTCTTCCTTCTCCTCCTCCTCCTTCTCCTCCTCCTCCTTCTCCTCCTCCTCCTTCTCCTCCTCCTGATTCTTCTTCTTCTTCTTCTTCTTCTTCTTCTTCTTCTTCTTCTTCTTCTTCTTCTTCTTCTTCTTCTTCTTCCTTCTCCTCCTCCTCCTTCTCCTCCTCCTCCTCCTCTTCTTCTTCTTCTTCTTCTTCTTCTTCTTCTTCTTCTTCTTCTTCTTCTTCTTCTTCTTCTCCTTCTCCTTCTCCTTCTCCTTCTTCTCCTTCTCCTTCTCCTTCTTCCTTCTTCCTCTTCTCCTCCTTCTCCTTTCTTTCTTCTTCTTTTTCTCTCCTCCTCCTCCTCTCTTCTTCGTCTTCTCCTTTTTATTCTTTCTTCTTCCTCTTCTCTTGTCCTCCTTTCTTTTTCTTCTTCTTTTTCTCTCCTCCTCTCCTCCTCCTCCTCCTCCTCCTCCTGCTCCTGCTCCTCCTCCTCCTCCATGGTTTCTCTCACCCATTATGAGCAGCACAAGACACAGAATAAGAAGCAAAAGACAAGCATGCATTGAATCAGATGGTCACCAAGAACAATCAATTGTGGTTAAAGGCAGGGTCAGCAGCTTTAAAAAAATGCCTGAAGGAACCACAGAAGCTAAGCTGTTGCAAAATACAATGTTTGCAGCAGAGAAGGTCATGTTACCCTCACGTCCAGTAGACCCCTTATTTTCCTGTTTCATTCCTGAATGAAATTGGCAAATTTTAACAGGGTGCACTGAATAATGTATCAATGGAGTTGGAAAGGTGCTCGCTGGGCCTTGAAGTCCACGTGTCTTAAAAATGGCCAAGTTTGAGAAACGCTGCCCTGACCCTTGAGGGTTTCCATGATCAGTCCTGCCACCTTTAATTGTGTCTCCACTGGCAGTCGGTAGGCAGTGTTGTTCTTTGAGGACAAGCATCAGGGGAAACTGCATTTTGGACCACCTGCAATTTTTGGACACAAGTCAAAATATGTGTGGATGTCTGCATGGTTTGGGGGGGGGGAATTCCACCAAAGAAACACTCTAAAATCTTCACTAACAAGGAATTTTAGTTTGCCTACTTTTCACTTCTATGAACAACATTGTATAAGCCTTTTATAGGAAATCATAGACATAGACCAAGCAGATGGCTTGGGTTGTTTTTCATTCATTGCAGCTGTTTTTATTGCTTAATTCCTCCGATACCATGCAAGTTAAAACTGCTTTTACAGCTGCAGATATTTTTTTTTTGCATTTAGGCTTTATTTTATAATAAATATCACCAGACACTTTGATGACGATTGTTTGTGCATGTGCTGGGCTGAAGACCTTCCGATGACTTTAAGACTTCTCAAAAAACAGGAAATGAAAACAGTTATGGCAGGGGTCTTCA
Source organism: Vipera ursinii (assembly GCF_947247035.1). Taxonomy (NCBI): domain Eukaryota; kingdom Metazoa; phylum Chordata; class Lepidosauria; order Squamata; family Viperidae; genus Vipera; species Vipera ursinii. The sequence goes on from NC_139515.1 coordinate 1,433,870, forward strand.
AACTTGGTAATTTTAAGACTTGTGGACTACAACTCCCAGAATTCCTCAGCCAGCCAGGGCTGGCTGAGGAATTCTGGGAGTTGAAGTCCACAAGTCTTAGAGTTGCCAAGTTTGAAGACCCCTTGAGGTATGGTGTAGACTTGACCAAGTTGGATGGAAACCAACCAAGGAGAGAACCATCCTAGAACCGAGGAGAAATTTCCTAACAGTGAGAGCAATTGAACCAGTTGAACAGGTGGCAGAGACTGTCACTTTGGCGACCAATGAGGCCGCTTGTTTTAAACCATCTCCCTATCTTTGCCAGGATGGTACTGCCAGCTACAAAACACCCATTTATTGAAAAGCTACAAAGCCAAGACCCCTTTTTTGTATCTTTCTCTCTTTTTAAGAAAGTCTGGAAATTAAAGGTCATGCCTAAAGCTGGTGCTTAACTTTGCAGGCTGTTCTCCATGTTTTTAACTAAAAGAATCTGAAACAATAAATAAGGCAGAAGTTGGGTGGGTGACAAGAAACCTGTGGGTGGGCACATAGGCTGGACCCACCTAGAACCCTTTTAATAACCACGTGGTTGATGAAAATCAATATACTTGATAATAGGTAGGTTGGAGCTGACTAAAATTCCCCTTTGCCTCTGATTAAAGTTGGAATTTGCAGGAAGAAAGATCTCTCAGGTAACCCATTGGCACAGGTAACACCTGTTCCAACGGTTGCCCATATGCGAAAGGAGTTGGGAAATGTTAGCTAGCAACTACCTTAAATTTAATTTCTTTTTCTGTGGGTTTTAAGTCTAATTTATTGTTTTCGGCGATTATGGTCTCCCTATGCAAGCTCAGTCCTGTGCGTTTCATGCAAATTGGCACCTGTTTGTGTCGAGAGTTGCTTCATCTATTCGTAGCAGATCCTTATCCTTCAAGCCTTGTATTTTTCTACCCCATCTGGTTTTGAACAGCTCTTGTCTTTTTATCTCCTGTGCACTGGATGGTTTTATACAGACTATGTAAAGAGAAAAAAGGGACCTCCATTTTTCTTTTTTCATGAGTTTGATTCTGTTTATTTCTCGTTGACTTCACAAGGGGGGGCTGAGTTGCCTCAACGCCCAGTGGCTACGACGTGGCAGCGTACGTGCCCTTCATTTTAATGTTTTATTTATTTATTTACTTTTATTGGTATCTTGCCTTTATTACTTTTGTAAACAAGACAAAGCAGTGAACCTATCCAACAGGCCTTCTGCGGCCTTCTTTCCCCACAGCAAGAAGCCTATAAAGGTAGTTGGATGGAGCTGAGAGAGAATGACAGGCCCAAGTCACCTAGCTGGTTTAACCTTTTAATTGCCAGGCTTTGGGAACCCTATCTCTGTCTTAACAATAGTTTATTAAATGTATCCGCCATTTGACCCCCCAGAAACATGTCAGGATTCCTGGAGAATCCTCTAGAGAAGGGGTCTTCCAACTTGGCCCTTTGATGACTTGTGGACTTCAACTCCCAGAATTCCTCAGCCAGAATTCCTCAGCCAGGAGATCTTTTGAGAAACTAAGGTGCTGACAGGAACAAACCAAAGATCAGGAGTCATATACCGAACCCAGTGCAGCATCTGTGAAAAGAACTATGTGGGCCAAACAGGAAGAAAGCTATCTACTAGACTACACCAACCCTTCCTGGCTATCAAAAGACACGACCCACTGTCCTTCATGTCCATCCACAAAGACTCAGAAGGAGACAAGTTTGATCTAACCGGGATCACAGTTGTAACCTGTGGTGGGATTCAGGTGGTTTGTACCGGTTCGGGAGAACCAGTAGCTAAATTTACCTGAATTCAGAGAACCGGCTGGCTTCTGGAAGTCCAGTCTAGGCCTCGCAGGCCTCCTGGGACTAGAACAGCCCACTGGAAGTGCATGGATACCACTTCCGGAAGTCCATTTGAGGTATCAGGGGCCTGGAGGAGCTCTCCCAGGCCTAGAACGGCCCATTGCAAGTGCGTTGATGCCACTTTCAGAAATCTGTTCTAGGCCTAGAACAGACCACCAGAAGTGAATGATACCACTTCTGGAAGTCCGTTCTAGGCATCGGAGGCCCAGTCCTGCATCACATAATAGAACCGGTTGTTCAGGTATTTGAATCCCACCACTGGTTGTAACCCAAGTGAAATCAAGGGGAGAAAGAGTATTTCTTGAAACCTGCTTCTCCACCAACAAGCCAATAAACAGACACATGGGCATTGGCCCAGTCTACCAACCGCCGAGACCGAAGGAACTACTTCAACCTATATCCCGAAGGGAACACTTAAAATGGACAAACAGGTACCCCACCACACAGCAACAAAAATCACAACACCCTCCCTTCCCCCCCCAGGAAACCAGACCACATCCCGACAACAATAGCTAGCCAACCAAACAACCCGAAACCAACCTGTGACTCAGAAACGTTTGGACAAATAACAGCCCGCACCAATTTATATCACACAAAAAGGTATTTAAAGGCCAGTGCTCTGACAGATGAGTACAGTTCAAAGTGCACTGAAGAATGGAGAGGAAATGTTTGCAGCCAAATCACCAAGCTCGGAGATCAAACCAAGAGCCATCCTGAGCTACTAATATTCAAACGCATCTCAACCTTCTGAGAAAGATGATTATCCTGCCACTAGTAAACCTTACTGATTATTTGATCGCCTTTTTAAAAAATTGGCAGGTTCTTCTTCTGAAGGCTCAATGCACCTTCTTCCTTGGTTTCTAGTGGAATTTCATGGTATTACACCTGCAATATCTGGCAATCTACCCCTACATTTTGGACAAGGTGACTTTGGGGGCAATACTGGAGATGTTCAGGAATGACAAAGCATCCAGTGTAAGAAAAAGAGATGAGAGAAAGATTGCTCATCCATGATGCCTGTGAGTAAACTGAACTTCTTTCCCTTAAGCTTGAAATCTTGTACCCATGTATTAGAAAATGTTTTTCCCCAAACAAAATCATTTCTAAGTAGGTCCATACAGGATTACATTGTCAAATGCATAAAGGCTAGGTTAAGGGGAAAAAATTATCTATAAAAATGCCATGGAGATAATTAAATATCAAGGAAGGCTATTTTCCCCCCTGCAAAATACAAATATATATATATGTGTGTGTGTGTGTGTGTGTGTGTGTATGTGTATGTACATGTATATATGTGTATATGTATGTGAATATGTAAGTGTATGTGTGTGTGTGTGTGTGTGTGTGTGTAAATTTCAGTGTTGTAAAAGTACAAAATGTAAAACTTTAATTAATGTTAGGTTCTCAGCCTGAGGACACCACCAGGATTACCTACTAGAAAGTCGGTAATTATTATCTACTTTTTAGATCGTTGCTTCTGCCTAATTAAAAAAACCCCTACCAGTTTCAATAACTTAGCAAGCAGAATACAACAGATGTGGAAGAATGACACTAAGGAGCCGTTAGGTAGCATCTAATCAATCTTGGCCATTTCCACAAAGGAGATAACAACAACAATAAAAGTTGGAAGGGACCTTGGAGGTCATCTAGTCCAACCCCCTGCTCAGGCAGGAAACCGTACACCATTTCAGACAAATGGCTGTGCAGTCTCTTCTTAAAATCTTCTAGTTTTGGAGCATTCACCACTTCTGGAGGCAGGTGGTTCCACTGGTTAATTGTTCTCACTGTCAGGAAGTTTCTCCTTAGTTCTAGGTTGCACCTAATAAGGTAAGATAGCACCTAATCAGTCTAGGCTCATCTCCCAAAATAGCCTTCTGCCTAATTAACATCTGAATGGGGAACCACTAAGAAGTTCTAGAACTGTAAGAGTTTTAATAATCAGCTAGTCAGTGAAGGAAGCCGAAGAAACAATGTTCTCTTCTGCCAAAAGAAAACCTCACGGCGAGGCCTATGATGTCACCAGCCTTTACTTGCAAGAAAATTACTTTAGATGACAAATGAGGCTTTGAGAGATTCTACATTTTAGGACTGGAGGAACATAAAATATCTCAGTGCTTGGACTGTTTGGATTAGAAAGAAAACATGAGCCGAATGTTGTTTTCCTGACTTGGTCACACGGTCAGCTCTGATTGGCCACCAGTCATGCACATAATTTATACTCCGAGGTGGAAAAGCATCTGGGCCAAAAAAGAGGAATTAGTAAACCCCATCCATCTTCTGATGTTGACAGTCAATAAAAGGCAAGTTGGGGACCACCAGGGTCCTGCTTGCCTTGCACTGGGTAGACAGATGTGGAAGGAGGAGTTTCAATGTAAATTACATTCATTCTTCAAAGCCAAGTAGAAATGAAAAAACACACACCCATGTTTCCAAACAGTGATTGAATATAGAAAGCTCTCTGTCTCAAACAAATTTTGGAAAAATTATAACCACCGAAAAACATACGAGAGGAGTCCTGGTATTCATCTTCATAGATTATAGATTTGACACCTATTTCTGGACAACTGTCACCATTGCAACGATTTTTTCCCCATTCCTCTTAGGTACCCACCATAGATAGCTAATACTTTTGAGGTTCTGCATCAAGGGACACCAAAACTTGATAGTGGAGCATCTTGAATAAGCAGGATGGATTAAGATGTACCATCTTGCCACTGGTCGAAGATGCTAAAAACTAGAAGAGTTTCAAATGGAAGACCAGGATAGGTTTGACACAGAAGGAAAACAACAGCATAGTTGATGCCAGTGTGTCTCAACCTTGCTAACTTGAAGTTGTGTGGACTTCAACTTCCAGAATTCCCCAGACAGCATGGCTGGTTGAGGAATTCTGGGAGTTGAAGTCCAAACATCTTCCAGACATCAAGGTTAAGAAACACTGCTTGATGCAGAAGGCAAGTTCCAGTCAAAACCAATATTGCATTGGTTGTGTCTGCTGCCTAAGGCAGATGGACATAAATAAGGTGTTTAAATACTCAACCTGCATGACCCAAAGCCACAAGTCTTAAGAAGCAATAGAAAAACAAGTCCACCCCTCTTCCTTGAGGTCAAAGTAGAAGGATGAGCATATACATGTCGTTGCTCTTAGGAGAACAATAGTGTTCTTGATGCTTGGAGAAGATTGATTTATCAGAAGCTGCTGACTTACAGCTTTTCACAAAGACTATTACTGGTAAAGAGGTGCAAGCAGGCAGTGGCAAGCCTTAAACAGCAATTTATGGATTTGTTGTTGCTGTTAGTTGTGTCCGACCCATCGCGACCCCACAGACAACGTTCCTCCAGGCCTTCCTGTCCTCTACCATCTTCTGGAGCCCATTTAAGCTCACGCCTACTGCTTCAGTGACTCCATCCGGCCACCTCATTCTCTGATGTTATGGACATAGGAAGGTGATTAGATGGGTTGGTCCTCTCTAGAGTTGCTTTTGGAATACCCTGTCCCCCCTTTTTTGACCACTTTCACCAATGATGTTTGAGGAAGACATTGAAATAGCCACCCCCAAAGTTAGGAGAGCACTGAAGCCTAGACCTTTTTAAGGCCCCAACTGAAGGAACGGAAATTTCCTTTGTCTTTAAGTTTCTGCCCTTGTGGCGAACGAGAGCCTGAAAATACAATGCGAGTATTGTTTTACCATCCTTTCTTTTTTTTAAAAAAAAAAGCATGACTATTAATTGCATTTTCGAGTTATTCAGATATATTTTATGTACAGTTGTTGTCAGCCATCCGGTCTGATTCAGTTTCATCAAAAAGTGCCCCAGTTTCGTTCTGTTGCTTGCAAAGCCTATTGCAACCGATCCTGCTGATTATTTGGTGGCTTTTTTAAAAAAATCTTCCCTTACTTTATAAGTTTTAATTTTGTTTAAGTGGAATTCTGGCCGTCGACAGTTGTAAAGGACCAACAGGCTTCTCCAGGCACCAGTTCTGTCAAGATACCTTAAAGACAAGAGAATATATGTTGCCCAGGGCTGAACTGTGAGGTCCTTGGTGCTGTCTGAGCTTGCCTGTTTCCTTGCAGACGTTTCATGACCCAACTAGGTAACATCATCAGTGCTAGAAAGGAGCAGGGTTTGTGGAATGATGGAGGAGGAGGAGGAGGAAGAGGAGGAGGAGGGCTGTGGGGTCCTTGGTGCTCTCTGAGCTTGTTTCCTTGCAGACGTTTCATTACCCAACTAGGTAACATCATCAGTGCTAGAAAGGAGTAGGGTTTGTGGAATGATGGAGGAGGAGGAGGAGGAGGAAGAGGAGGAGGAGGACTGTGGGGTCCTTGATGCTCTCTGAGCTTGCTTGTTTTCTTGCAGATGTTTCATTACCCAACTAGGTAACATCATCAGGGCCAAAAGAGAGTGAGGTTCAGTCACTGAAATGGCTGGCCATGTCAGTGTTGGTGGGAATGTTGTTTTCTTCCTGGTAGTTCCTTGAATGGGCTGTTGTTTACTGCTTGATGGTTAGTCTGGTATTTATAAATTGTACCTGCCCTATATCAGTGGGGATGGAAAGATTCCCCTTGTTGCGATTGTGATGCTCTGGTTCTCTAGGAGATCTACACAAAGCAACGTCAGTGGAGATGCCCTGGATAGCTGAATTGGACATCCACTTATGAAGCTACTGCCCATAGAAATTTTACTTATTTATGTAGACTGTGTATATATGTTTACTTGTCTTCTGTCATGTTCTCATCATATGGTTAACAACTACAACAACAACAACAATAATAATAATGAAATAGCATTTGCCTGCAAGCAAGAATGATAAAATAGAGAAACAGGCCCATAAAATAGAGAAAGTCATAGAAAAGGATAAAGTTAAACTGTTCTGGGACTTCATAATTCAAACAGACAAGCACCTGCCACATAACACTCCAGACTTAACAATTGTCGATAAGAAAGACAAAAAAGTCTGAATAGTGGACGTGGCAGTGCCTGGAGACAGCAGAATAGACGAGAAAGAACTGGAGAAGATGACAAAATACAAAGACCTACACAGTGTTTTTTTTGTAAAAGAAAAAGGTGCCGGAACTCACACATGTCATACAACCCGCCTTGCCTACCCTACAAGGTTACATCCAAAAAAGGTGCCGGAACTCCGTTCTGAGCGTTCTATGACAAAAAAAAGCCCTGGACCTACAAATAGAAATAGAAAGACTGTGGCAAAGGCAAGCAAGGGTGGTACCAATAGGTTTTGGTTATGATCTTTAAGTCCCTACATGGCATGGGTCCGCGATACCTCGAGGACCACCTGCTGCCGGCGTCGACTCCCCTCCGCCCTGTGCGCGCCCACAGAGAGGGCCTCCTCAGGGTGCCTCCTGTCAAGGAGTGTCGACTGGTGGCCCCCAGGGGGAGGGCCTTCTCTGTGGGCGCCCCGGCTTTGTGGAACCAACTGCCGGTGGAGCTCCAGATGACATCAGACCTCCGATCCTTCCGTCGCGGGTTGAAGACCCATTTATTTGAACTAGTGGGTCTGGCCTGATGGGGGTACATGGGTTTTTTATTGGCTTGTTTTATTCTTGTTTTAACTTGGGCACTGATTTAATTGTCTTTTAATGTTTATATTGTTATTTATATTTATGCCCTGTGAACCGCCCTGGGTCCCTTTGGGAGAAGGGCGGTATAAAAATCTCAATAAATAAATAAATAAATAAATAAATAAATAGTAATAGGCGCCTTGGGTGCAATCCCAAAACAACTGGAGCACCACTTGGACACCATCATCGGCACTGACAAATTCGCCATCAGTCAATTGCAAAAGGCGGCCTTACTAGGAACTGCTTCCATCCTGCGACGAGATCTGTAATAGCATCAAACATCGACACCTGCCTATCCCAGGTCATTGGTAAGGACTCAATAGGTGGACAAAAATGCCAAATCCAGTCTAAACATCTGGCTGACTGTGCATAACAACAACAACATCAACAACACCAACGCTGAGAAATAAATCTCATCCACTTAAACTGGATCCTGACCCAGACACTCCCATGATACGCTGTTGGTGACGGCCATGATTTGTGCAATATATTTCTGAGCTTGTACAATTCATACTCGCGTCTCCACCCTTTCATTCTTAGGCTGCTCAAAAACATCTCTTACTTTTTCAGCCTCACAAACAAAGCCAAGATATAGGTTTCTTGCCAAAGATTAGGGAAAGAAAAGAAATCTAGCTTTTTAAGAGTGTTGTTTTGTAAGAAATGCCACGGCAGATCCCCCCCACCCCCCCGCAACTGGTTTAATGAGACTGCATTAAATCTGCTAAAGCTGAGCTTCCCCTATTAAACATCGAAACAAAACCCCATTGTTTGTGAGAGATGCTTCTGGGAAAAAAAAAGTATGGTTTTGAAAACTGCCTACAAAAAGAGGGCTGCATAAATGGGTATGTCTAGTCTAGTGAATAGAAGGCCTAGAGGTGACATGATAGCAGAGTTCCAATATTTGAGGGTTGGCCACAAAGAAGAGGGAGTCAAGCTATTCTCCAAAGCGCTGGAAGGCAGGACAAGAAGCAATGGATGGAAACCAATCAAGGAGAGAAGCAACCTGGAACTAAGGAGGAATTTTCTGACCGTTAGAACAATTAACCAGTGGAATAACCTGCCTCTAGACCTTGTGGGCGCTCCATCACTGGAGGCTCTCAAGAAGAGACTGGGCAGTCTGGGATGATATAGGGTCTCCTGCTTGTGCAGAGGGCTGGACTAGAAGACCTCCAAAGTTCCTTCAAAATCTCTTATTCTGTTATTATGAAAAAAGGCAGGAAATAAATCTACAGACCACAGCATTACCGTGCTAATGGAAGCAGCAAGAAAGGCTGGATTGAGATCTAGCCCAAGGTTCTCCCAGGGACTTAATAGCTAAACATTTGAATCTCCAAACTGTGAATTTATGACTGTGGAAGGGAGGCAAGGCAAGCGGTGTCCTGTGCATAATGGCATCATCCTGGCATGCCCTTGAAACACATTGATTTGTGCTTTAAATTGTAAGCCGCCCTGAGTCTTCGGAGAAGGGCGGGATATAAATGGGATTAAAAAAAAAAAAAGAACTAGCCACAGATCTGTCTGCTAAAGCTGGCCACACACCTCTTGTTCATTCCTTGAGTTTCCAATCCTCACAGCTAAAACTCAGTCTAATCAAACTGCAAGGTTTTCATTGTTCTCCCTTGAATGATAAGCCATAAGTCAAGGGTTGTACAATATATGTGGTGGTTGCATGTACGTGAATAAGCTTTTAATGGTCATTCTACTGTATGTCATCCTAGTGGCTTCAACAATTTTCTCATTCAGAGAGACATAAGGTATATTCTATGCTTCCATGTGTTGGGATAAGCCAGGGGTTTTCAAACGTGGCCCTTTGATGACTTGTGGACTTCAACTCCCAGAATTCCTCAGGAGTTGAAGTCCACAAGTCATCAAAGGGCCATGTTTGAAGACCCCTGGGTTAAGCAAAGTCAGGCCTTCCCGTACCATTCTAAGACTTTTGAAAATCCTTCTTTGCAGCCAGAACCAAATATTCTAGGAGTCATGGTGGTGCAGTGGTTAGAATGCAGTATTGCAGACAAACTCTGTCCACTGTCAGCAGTTTGATCCTGACTGGCTCAAGGTTGACTCAGCCTTCCATCCTTCCAAGGTTGGTAAAATGAGGACCCAGATTGTTGAAGGCAATATGATGATGCTCTAAATCACTCGGAGAGGGCTGCAAAGCACTATGAAGCGGTATATAAGTCTAAGTGCCATTGCTGTTCTTGAGGCAATTCATACTCAGGGGAGCCCCATTAGAAATGGTGGCCGACACCACTAAAATAAGTAGTATAGGAACACCTGTGAATTTCGCAAGGAGGATGCTAATGATTAATGGACCTTGCCACCGGTCCTGTCTGCTTTCGGGTTTATTTGGTAGAGGACCCAGATGTTGGAGGACTTTGTCTTCACAGAGGAAATTGGCCACTGTTAATTCAACACAGAGCAGGCCGCCCTCTTGGCTGCCGATCACCCAGTTCTCCATGGGGATATAAAGCCGGATGCAAAATATCTGCATGGATTGTCTTCCCTAATTGTGGGTCTGCAGCTAGACAATGAAATGAAACCATAATGTTAACTTTCTGAGATGGCGTTCTGACCTTATTCTTTCCTGGACTGCAACTCTGCTGACAACAGAGTTTTGTCAACCTGCCTTTTGATTGGCTCCCTTTCTCCCCACGAGTTATAGGGCGGCGGCAGCCTATCTTAGCTCACCCTGGAATCCATTTCTCAGCTGAAGCCCAGTGGAAAGGGCCATGTTCAATTTGGCTTCTTGACAACGCAAGAGTTGTTAGCCTTGAGCAGCTATCTCCGATCACCTGGGCTCAGAACATGTGCGCATTTGAGTGCCCGGTCTCCAGTTGTGTATTTAAACATTGTTGGAGCACGAACTTGTCAAATTGTCATGTAGAACAAGCCAAAGCCTTGGTCCCTTGCCATTCAGATGATCTAATTTCTTGGAGACCTGCTTTTGTCGTTATCCTCCTTTTCCAGAGGTGCTGCCTAACATGGAGTCCATGGGGGAGACAAAGGATCTTCCCAGAAGCAACGTCCATTGACACGGTGCCATTGAGTGATGGCATCAGATAATAGATGATCATCTTCTTTAGATTATATCACCTCAGAAACATTTTAATGCTCCTGAAGAGAAGGAGAAATGTTTCCATGTTCACTAGGAGGCTGTGCAGAAGAGTGAGGTTGTAGCTGCTGTAATAGAAAGCCCACTTTAAAGCTGAATGTGTTGTTTGGAGGTATTTTCAGCTGCGACACATGGTTTCAGGAAGGAACTTTACCTGATGTGACGTAACAAAATAAATAGAATAAATCCATCAATAGATGGCTTCTCGCTGGGTGGTGAATATCTGCTTTGTGAGCACAGGCATAACTTCTCCACTTTGGCAGCTTCACCAAAGTCTAGGGACCAATTTGGCAAGAAACAGCCAAATTAGCCTTAAAGGTGGTCTCCTGCTGCTTAAGGAAGTTTAATAAAGTGGTTGGAATGATGGAAAATGCCAGGGTGCTTCCATTGATAGTGCCAGTGTTTCATGCCCACATAGAATAACTTCCAAAGGATGGGTTGGACTTTCTTCTTAACTGTTTCACCACCGGAATAAGGGTGGTGTGTTCCTTTGGGGGGGGGATCAGGAAGTTGAAGGGAATTAAACAAGGGGAAGGGGGCTTCATGTCGAACACAGGAGTTTCAGGCAGTTCAAAAGATTTATTCCAAGCTTAAGCTCTCTACAAGAATCTGACCAACCAACGCTTAAGGGAAAAGAGCGGGAGATAAGAGAGGCATTGTCAGACTTGCCCCAGTTGACCCCTCAGGAAAGTAAGACTATTGAAGCCATTGAGTTGAATCAAAAGAACTTTTACTGAGAGAAATGGGATGCAGTAAAGTCAGGCGGAATCTGAAGGTCCTGCACAAAGCGCAAAGATATTCTTCTGGTTTCCCATTCCCAACACCACCACCACCCCAACCAGTCCATCAGCAGCCAATGTGATGCTGAGAAGATGTTTTGAGAATGCTGAGGTGCTAGGCAGATAACAGGTCACACTCAGGGCGTGATGGCCTTGGAAGCTGGCGAAAATGGGCTGGGAAGGAGTCCGTCCCATCTCTGAAGACAGTCCCCCTCCCTAATTCCCAAGCGAATGGCAGAAGCAGAAAAATCTCAAGCATGCCCTCCCCCTCCCCCCTTAGCATGATGGCAGGACACCAGGATACGAAGGGTGGACTTGGCAGGCATTCAAGGTGGGCTGAACTGAGCTCTTTTGCAGGCACACAGGGACTCGTGACTTAGCAAAACCCAAAATCAAAGTTTCATTTTTTCCCCCCACCTCAAGCACAAAGTCCAAAAGCAGTTTCCAAGCAGGAACAAAACTACTTGGGTTCTTTTCTGTAAATAATGCAGTCAATTTAGCCATCTTTGCTAACCCCATCAACTTTTGTAGCCCTTCGTCCATTGTAAGGTGGATGCTTGTGTTTTTAAGTAAGCATTTCACATTCCTATATGGCTAACATTCAGCTGTGCAGCTAGATCAGGGGTAGGCAACCTTGGCTCTTTTATGACTGGTGGACTTCAACTCCCACAATTCCTGAGCCGGCCACGCTGAGGGTAAAGGGAGAGGCTTCCAAGCTGAGCCGTGCTGGCTGAGGAATTCTGGGAGTTGAAGTCCATGAGTCATAAAAGAGCCAAGGTTGCCTACCCCTGAGCTAGATCAATCAAGCAAGGCAACATAAGAGATATACGTACATGGAATAGGGCTTGGTTAGTAGAGGGACCATCTGCCTCCAATAGTATCTGATCAGCTGATTTGATCTTGAAGGATTGCTGTGCTCTGGGTTCCTTTGATTGTTTGTCAGGTCCCAGGAAACATCTTTTTTTTCCCCTGTAATGGTCTCTGGTCTCTGGGATGAGGTTCCCTCAAAATCCATATAGCTGTCATTCTGCTGTAGTTTAGAAAAGCTGTGAAGACCTAACTTTTTATCCAGGCCTCCAGCAAAGGACAGTAGACCTCTTCCTTTGCTTCCATCCATTTTCACTGGCAGAATCATGGAACTATGGGATTGGAAGAGAACTGGAGATAGATGATGTCTATTGAGAGAGGGATGTTCAAAATCTCAACAGAGAGGGGGGATACGACATCATCTATCTCCAGTCTTCAAAACGGCCCTTTCAGCAGTTCCAAGAAGGCTCCGCACCTATTTGCACCACTCAGGACACAGGTAAATCTCCAAGTGGCCTCCACGACTCTCTGAAAGAAGGCAAATGACCAGGTTTTCCGCAAGGAATATAAATCCTTCTGTTTCCCCCCACCATCTGGTCAGAGCTGAAGAAGCTTCTTGGATGAGAAGCAGAACATCTTCAAAGAAAAACAAGAAAGTCCAGTTGCCTCCTGAAAAAAAAACACCTTTGGGTCCATCAAGAAGAGATGAGTGAGGTCAGGAACGAATCTGCGATGAACGGATATTGATTGAATTGGGAGGAAGACTAAGAAAGACATGGATGGAGGAACTTCACGAGATGTTCCAAACGCAGGACCCAAGAAGCTTAAAAAACAAACACCAATGTAGGGTGATGTGCTTTTCAGAGGCAGAAATGTATGGAAGGGTACATTTATGCTATTAATTTATTTGGCTTAATTCTGGCTCTGCTCTTTGTGTAACTCAAAAAAGGAAATAATTAATATGATGGACATGTGAGCGTGTACGTGCGGGATCTGAACTGATATTAACCAGCTGAGGAAGGAACTGTATAACTCTGGAAAAAGAAGTAATCCCAATTATTCAGAGGATGTAGCATTTTTCTTACCACAAAAAGGCAAAACACTTGTTGGTTTTATCTTTGGAAAAGACACGGAAAAAGCCCTGAGGATCAGGCTATTCTCTCCAGGATTCGGGCTGGAGGTTAAGCATGCTTCTATTCTTTGACTGGTTTTTATTGCTGATTTTTCTGTTTGTAAGCTGGGAGTGAATTTTTTTCCCCCTTAGTCCTAGGACATATGTTTTATGGATTATGGGTGCAGACAGTCCTCGACTTACAAGCATCCATTTAGTGGCCATTCAAGCACTGGAAAAAGTCACTCGCGACCATTTGCAAAACCCCCCATTTTGGCCACGTGATGGATACATGCTTGGCAACGGTGTATTTATGATGGTTGCAGCGTCCCGGTGTGTGTGTGTGTGTGTGTGTGTGTGTGTGTGTGTGTGTGTTACGTGACCTTCCCAGCTGGCTTTTGAAAAGAAAAAGTCAATGGAGGAAGCCGAATTCATTTAATGACCGCACGGTTTACTTAACAATGGCAGCGATTCAGTTAACAACTATGGCCAAAAGAAAAGAAAAAGAAAAAGGTTGTAAAATGAGATACGGCCGTAAGGGCCACCTCTGTATAGCTCTGAATAGTTTTGGTAGCGGGGAAGTAGTCCTTGAAAGCTGAATTCCGAATATAGATATCACCTTTCTTTTACCTTCGGATCAAACCAATTCAGGGCGACTAATGGTTCAAGAAAGAACCAGCTGTGATTTGGCTAGTTGTCTTCTGGTGAACCTCAGGGACCTCTTTTGTTATCCAGATTAAAGACCAGATTCCTCGGATGTAGAGGAATTTGTGGAAACTCCGGTCTAGGGGTTTTTCAACCTGCCTTTTCACATTTTGGAAAAAAGCGGATATGAAGAGATGATAGGAGAGAACGGACACCCCGCCATTTTTTTTCCAGTTTCAAAGATGTCGGAATACTGTTTTATTGTGAAGGTCAGCTGAGTATCTACACATTTACGAAGAGGTTGGACAACCACTTGTCTGAAAATAGGGTCTCCTGCTTGAGCAGGGGGTTGGACTAGATGGCCTCCAAAGCCCCTTCCAGCTCTGTTGCTCTGTCTGTTGCGGGGTGGAGACAAATACATTTATTATTGAACAGCTTTATTTTCATTGCAAGAATTGGTTCTTTTTGAAGATAGTACCAGAAATTACGCTAGAGTATGAAGAACTTAGAGACTTCTGTGGAAGATTGGATGAGTTCAATGAAAACGTAACATTTACTTAAAAGAATAACAGACCTTGGAGGTCATCTAGACCAACCCACTGCTCAGGCAGGAAACCCCAAACCATTTCAGACAAATGGCTGTCCAGTCTCTTCTTAAAAACTTCCAGTGTTGGAGCATTCACCACTTCTGGAGGCAGGTTGTTCCACTGGTTAGTTGTTCTAACTGTCAGGAAGTTTCTCCTCAGTTCCAGGTTGCTTCTCTCCTTGGTGAGTTTCCATCCGTTGCTTCTCATCCTGCCTTCAGGGGCTTTGTAGAATAGCTTGACTCCCTCTTCTTTGGGGCAGCCCCTGAGATATTGGAAGACTATTTTATTACTTAATACTCATTCATTATTTTTTAATCCATGGTGTTAAATTCTTAATTATTTCTCTCTGTTCTGACATTACCTCAGTACCTCTAGCATGCTAATAACATCCGGCTTTATTAACAGTAGGTTACACCATAATTTTCCAGAAACGCTTCGTTTAGGTCAGTGTTTGCATGCCTAAGCCTATTTTTCACCAAGATATTTATTTGCTTTTAGAAGCAATTATCATTTTTCCTTTGGTGGAGGAGAAGGATATAAGGTGCCCCTGGCCGCGATCCACCCATGTGGAAATCTGAGAGACTTATTTGTTTTTACTTTTCTTCCAGCCCTCATCCTAATTTTGCTTTTACCCTCCTGAATTGAAAAATGGGTGTTTATTTTAATCTTGTCTTTGACTGACATGCTCAAAGGAAACAGGATACTTTAATTCTAATTGCCAGTGACACGCTAGTGAAAAAAGGCAGCCAGAATTGGATGCCAGCGGAGTCCTTGTTGCTCCAGTATGCAAAAAACTCGATTCTGGAGGCAGATTCTCCAATATTTAGCTTGGCTTAAGGAGATGAATCAATCTGCTCTTTCGAAGCAGACATTTTTAAAGTGTGGTCCAGCAATAGGACTCGGATCCTTTTCCAATTCAGGGGGCTTGAGGTGAGCGATGAGAACCTCAGTGTGAAACAGCACAAGGCTGGACAATGTGGTATATGCAGTCCAATGCAGTGGGCCAGGTGGAGATCTGGGGAAACAACAACAAAAAAACACAACTTCATAAAAATGTGGCACAACATAGGAGAACAAACCCCTCAGGGCAAGAGTCAGCAGCCCATTTGCATTTGAAACACAAAGACCGCTCTTTCGAAGACAGCAAAGTCCACATTTTGGACAGTGAGGACCGCTGGTTTGAAAGAGGGGTCAAAGAGGCCATCTAGTCAAAATTGAACAGCCTTCTCTCAACAGATTGGGGGGGGGGGGAAATCCGACATCCTCTATCTCCAGTGTGCAACACAGTCCATTCAGCAAATGGCTCCACACTCATTTGTATCACTCAGGTGATCCTGAGGACACAGATAAACCTACCAGCGCCTCAATAACTCACTAAAAGGATGCAAACGAACAGCTCTCTGCAAGGAGTATAAATCCTTCCCTTCCCCGCCATACAGTCAGAACCTGAAGAAGCTTCTGGGGTGAGAAGCGAAACGTCTTCAAAGGAAAAACAAGAAAGTCCAGGTGCCTCCTGAAAAAATGCACCTTTGGGACTAAAATGTCTTCCGGCCCTGCCAATCTAGAATTTTTTTAAAAAATAAAAGTTCTACGGGTTTATCAAAATATAAAATACAAAGAGAAATTAAAAAAAAAAGTAATAGAAAATGAGGAGGGAAGGGAGGAGGAAAAGGAAAAAGATAGTGTAAAGAGGGAAAAGAGAAGAAAAAAGGCACCAACCTCTGCCTCCCTTTAGCGCAGTCAGCCATAACAACATTACAATCACAACTTTTTACTTTTGCACAAACAGCGTTTTAAAATTAATTAATTAATGTTTTCTTCCAAACTATTCACAGGGGAGAGATACGTAATAGGTACACAACTTTTTGTGAGTTTCTTTTTGTGGTCCACTTAAACCAGGCATGTCAAACTCCTGGCCGGCGGACGCATTGCGTCACGGTGAAACCGTGCCCACCACATTCCCCGCAATGGGGGAAAAGTTGCGAGACGTCGCGCGACGTCAGCTGACGTTGCGAGTTTGAGATGCCTGACTTTGTTGTTGTTAGTTGCGAAGTCGTGTTCGACCCATCGCGACCCTATGGACAATGTTCCTCCAGGCCTTCCTGTCCTCCACCATCTTCTGGAGTTCATTTAAGCCCACGCCTCCTGCTTCAGTGACTCCATCCAGCCACCTCCTTCTCTGTCGTCCGTCCCCTTCTTCTCTTGCCCTCAACCGTTCCCAGCATTAGGCTCTTCTCCAGTGAGTCCTTCCTTCTCATTAGGTGGCCAAAGGATTTGAGTTTCACCTTCAGGATCTGACTTAAACCATCTCAAATGTGAAATGGACGCCCTCACTGCTCCTGTGTGTCCGAAACACTGTATGATATGCAGGAGAGATGGTCTTGCGTTTGAGATGCTTTCTTCCAGAATCCCTTCTCTCACTCTTCAAAAACAGCCTTGCACGTCAAAGCAAGGAGTTCTGATTTTAAACTGATAGTCCGATAGGTCAAAATATATAACACAATTGAGAACTCTTTTGTGGTTTGACCTGTACGTCTCCTTGCTTGACGAGAGAGAGAGAGAGAGACAGAGACAGAGACAGAGAGAAAGAGAGAGAGAGAGAGAGAGAGAGAGAGAGAGAGAGAGAGAGACAGAGACAGAGACAGAGACAGAGAGAAAGAGAGAGAGAGAGAGAGAGAGAGAGAGAGAGAGAGAGAGAGAGAGAGAGAGAGAGAGAGAGAGAGACGTTTCAAACGCGAAACCATCTCTCCTGCATATCATACAGTATTTTGGACACACAGGAGCAGTGAGGGAGTCCATTTCATATTTGAGATGGTTTAAGTGGACCGGAAAAAGAGACTTGCAAAAAATTGCATATCTACTATGTATCTCCCCCCTGTGAATACTTTGGAAGAAAATATTTTCTTTTGCATAATTTTAAAATGTTATTTCTGGGATGTGGGTCAAGAAACAACATTCATCGGGAGTTAAGAACTCCTGTTGGAAGATAAACTGTTTGTTATGCTTGGAGCATAAGCTGGTTATCAATTATCCATAGCAATCTCTATCAGTGTGGAAAGCAACATGGTCCAAATTAATAGTAAAGGGCCTGTCTTAAGGCAGGCGAGCTTGAACTACAAGTCTGAACAGACAAGTCAGAGTTCCCAAGCAAAGTTGCTCACACTGTGATGGATACAACTCATTGTTTCATTCTCTTGCAAAAGGGCTTACTCCCTTCCCTACATGGGGCACATAATGGTCTGATGGATGAAAACTCTTTTTTTTCCCCACAGTGTTTCTATTTACGGATCAACTCATTTTTTTTAATATCACGGTGTTTTTATTTACGGATCAAATTAATTACTAGTATGAAATATCTGAGGGACGCGGTGGCTCAGTGGGTTAGGACGCTGAGCTTGTCGATCAGATGGTCGGCAGTTTGGCGGGTCGAATCCCGAGCGCCGTGTAACAGAGTGAGCGCCTGTTACTCGTCCCAGCTTCTGCCAACCTAGCAGTTCAAAAGCACGTAAAAATGCAAGTAGAAAAATAGGGACCACTACGGTGGGAAGGTAACAGCGTTCCGTGCGCCTTTGGTGTCTAGTCATGCCGGCCACATGACCACAGAGATGTCCTCGGACAAGCGCTGGCTCTTCGGCTTTGAAACAGAGATGAGCACCGGCCCCTAGAGTCGGAAATGACTAGCACACATGTGTGGGGGAACCTTTACCTTTACCTTTATGAAATATCTGAGTTATTTAAGCACTGTGCACTCAACTTACTTGGGATTACATTAATAATACCATTCCTTTCTACGTGGCTGAATAAAATTTGGAGACCGACGTTTAATCAGTCAAGACTGTCACTCAGAATTGGAAAGAATGGGTCAGGAGATGAATGGGTGACCGACAAGGTTGTGTTAGTCATGGGTTGCTTTCTGCTGAGCAAGCAAACATGGCTTTAGGCATTCTGCTGGACATATCAAGTAGACGTTTCCAAAAAGCAAGACCAGTGAGAGTGCAAGCAAGAATTTGGTAGTGGAGTTCAGGAAGGAAATGAAGGCTTGGGAAAGTTCCTAACACCACGTCCTCTATTTAAGCAGCATGTGCTTAGTTGACTGTCAAAAGAACGGGAAGAAAGAAATGACACTTCCTGACAGTGAAAATGTAGGATTCATGAGGAATTGAAGGAAAAATAGGCCGTGGCTGTGGCTTGCAATGTTTGCAACAAGGGGGTGGGGTGGAGGACAAAATCCAGATACAGATACAGTAGCCCTTGACTTACAACTGTTTGTTTGCTGACTATTTGAAGGTCCATCGAGACGGGGAAAAGTGATTTATGACTGGCTTTCATGCTTACAGTCGTTGCAGCATCCCCATGGTCCTGTGATCAAAATTCAGGCAAAAACTGAATTGTGCAAAACAAAAGAACTTTAACTTTGCAAAGTCAGAGAAGTGGTTGGCATATAAATTGAGGAGAGCTACCAAGCAGTGTTTCTCAAACTTGGCAACTTAAAATAGGTGCTGCTATCGACGTCCCAGAATTCCCAGGTGAGCCCTGGTGGTACAGTGCAGTATTGCAGGCAAACTCTGCCCACAGCCCGGAGTTTGATCCTGACGGGGCTTAAGGCTGATTCAGCTTTCCATCCTTCTGAGGTCAGTAAAATGAGGGCCCAGATGGTTGGGAACAATGTGCAAATGATGCTTACATTGTAAATTGCTCAGAGAGTGCTGGAAAGCCGTACAGAAGCCTAAGTGCCATTGCTATTCCACAACTGACTGGGCAATTCTGGGAGTTGAAGTCCACACATCTTTAAATTGCCAATCTTGAGAAACAGCGCTGTAGAGAGACAGTCTTATCTATTCAAGGGGGGGATGGAAGGATTAAACCTTTTCCTTCTTACCAATCGGGCACATTTCCTGAGGCTCTAAAGGAAAAAGACTTCAAGTGAATTCTACTGATTTTAAGACCACACCACTTAGCGCGCAATCGACTGAGCCCAAAAGTTGTGTTGTTTCCCCATTCTGCTTGCCCTATTAGATTGGGCACGGTGCAAACCGAGGGGATTTACTAAGCCCTTGGTAGATTGTTACCCAGGCTGAAGGCAAGTGGGAAGTTGTGGAGGCACTGTCAGATGGTGCTTCCTTTTGACGGTAAACGTAGGATTAAATAAAGGGAACTGCTGTGTATTTCTATAGCTGGGTTTCAGGCAAACAGCCCGGCCTGGCCTTCGGGTCTAAGCACCAAGAAATAGGGGATAGCGATGGCTTTCACGAAGAGGACGCAGATGAGAATCAAGTTCTCTCAACCGTGCAGAATTTCACTTTCTGAAATAGCCTGTATCTGCAGCTATGTTTAGGGAGGCAAAACTCAATTGTGGCTTCCCTAGGCAACGCTGGAAGCTCATCAGCCTGTCTTCTACATGCACACCAGGATATCCTGTCACCGCTGTGCCATCAGCTGTCCGATGGGAAAAGAAAGGCATCTCAGTCAAGGTAACTGGATACCCGGTGTAGAAAAAGTGGGTCTTATCATCACTCATTGGAGATGAAAAAGGAGCGGAATGAATCCTGAATGTGTTTTTACTTCTTGCATAAGGAATTCTGTGTTTTGCACTTGGGTGGGGGGCAGGGGGGCGGAGGAAGGCCTGCAGAGTTTTAATCAGCTTGGCACATAGCGGCATCCGGCAACCGTAATGGGAAAGTGATGCTCCAAGTTAGAGGGTCTTAAATAGGTGTTTCCTACTGCCAGTCTTTTGGCAGAAAGCGGGCTGAATTTGCTACTTGGAGATAAATTTCCACACCCTACAGTGAAGCAAACCATAGCCGACTTCATGTTCACCAGATTGCATGAAATATTATCCGTAAAAAGGGTTTACCTTGCACACCGACCTAGGGAGTGTGCGAGCTTTTACAAAATCAGATCAGGGACTTAGGAAAATAAAGTTCCTTTTATAAAAACTGTTACTTTAGAAAGAGAATATATATATAAATGACATTTCGTATGATGCAGTATATGATCTTTCTAGAAAGAAATTATTTTTCTAAAGAGTAATTTCCTCAAAAAAGAAAAGAAAAGAAACCTTCATTCCAAAGAGGCATTCAGAGGAAAACACAAAGGACAAAGAGAGACACAAAACCCAGCTTTGTTTCTTATAAATGCAGGTCAGGAAAACGGGACAGGCCAGAGAAGTCTTTCTAGAAATCTGTGATTTTATTTTATTTTTTTGATAAAAGAGTACTTAATAGCAACAAACAAAAATGCTTCATTAACAACAAAACATTTCCAACATTCTTGGTTTTGACTTTGGAACAATAACTTGTGTACACAGTTTTGCTGAACTGATCCCATTTCTGGCTTTGCCCAAAATTTGGATCGTAAAGAAACCAGAAGGGATGAAATCTGGATAACATGTGCTAAAGTTCAAATACCCAACCAAGCTTTGGAAGCAGCAAAGAGGATAAAAGGGTCTGGAGGTTAAATCGTATGAAGAACATTTGGGGAAGCCAGGTATGCTTGGCGGCAGGGGTAGGCAACCTCGGCTCTTTTATGACTTGTGGACTTCAACTCCCAGAATTCCTGAGCCAGCCTGGCTCAGCTTGGAAACCTCTTCATTTCTCCTCAGCATGGCTGGCTCAGGAATTCTGGGAGTTTAAGTCCACGAGTCATAAAGTGGCCTAGGCCTAGGCCACGGGTAGGCAACCTGGGCTCTTTTATGACTGGTGGACTTCAACTCCCAGAATTCCTGAGCCAGCCTGGCTCAGCTTCGAAACCTCTCCCTTTCCCCTCAGCATGGCTGACTCAGGAATTCTGGGAGTTGAAGTCCACCAGTCATAAAAGAGCCAAGGTTGCCTACCCCTGGCCTGGCCTATTGAAGAGATGTATTGGGGAGACACAATAACCATCTTCCACTACTTGAGTGGAATGGGACAACTCACCATGGCCAGCTTGTTGCAGTGAACTCATCGTGGCCAACTTGCCACGGGACAAGTTGCCGTGGAACAATTTATCAATTCAATTTAATTATTTAAAATTAATTAAAAAGATATTTTAATTTTTGTCATTCACGTTTCACTCTGTCCCATTCTATTCCCCCATTTCTTTGATATTTGTGCAGCTCTTGTCCCACAGCCAATTGTCCTGTGGCAAGTTGGCCGTGGCGAGTTATCCCGTGGAAATAATAATAATGATAATAATAATAATAATAATAATAATAATAATAATAATAATAATAATAATAATAATAATAATAATAATGTTGGAAGGGACCTTGGAGGTCATCTAGTCCAACCCCCTGCTCAGGCAGGAAACCTTATACCATTTCAGACAAATGGCTGTCCGGTCTCTTCTTTAAAAGCTCCAGTGTTGGAGCACCCACAACTTCTGGAGGCAGGTTGTTCCACTGGTTAATTGTTCTAACTGCCATGGTGAGTTGGCTGTGGCGAATTGTCATAGACAAGCTGATCCATTGGTTAACTGTTCTCTCTGTTAAGAAATTTCTCTTTATTTGAGGGGCTCCTACAGAGAAGAGGGGATCAACTTAGTTTGAAAAGCACCAGAGAACAGGGCAAGAAACAATGGGTAGAAGCTGATTAAAGAGAGAAGCAAACTAGAATTAAGGAGAAACGTCCTAACAGTGAGAACAATTAGCCAAAGGATAAACTTGCCTCCTGGAGTTGTAGCTGCTCCATCACTGGAGGTTTTCAAACGTAGACTGGCAGCCATTTGACTGGATTGGTGTAAAGTCCCCGGCCTTGAGCAAGGGGTTGGACTAGAAGACCTCCAAGTTCCCTTTCAGCCCTATGAATCTACGTTCTAAATCTCTGCCCACCCTCCCATTCAAGGATTCTACAGGAAAAGTTCAAATGCATGATTTTAAGATGAGAAAGGAAAAGTCCTTGATCAGTACATTTCTCAATTGAAAAATGGCTTTTTATTCCCCAGTCTTCTATTTCTAGATCAGGG
This sequence comes from Vipera ursinii, assembly GCF_947247035.1. NCBI lineage: Eukaryota > Metazoa > Chordata > Lepidosauria > Squamata > Viperidae > Vipera > Vipera ursinii. The sequence goes on from NC_139515.1 coordinate 1,456,297, forward strand.
ATCTGCAAACCTGGGCTTTTTATGACTTGTGGACTTCAACTCCAAGAATTCCACATGCCTGGCTGAGGCATTCTGGGTGTTGAAGTCCACAAGTTTGAAGACCCCTGTTCTAGATGACAAAAAAAACAACAACAACAACTCAATTGTTCCTGTAAAGGGAATAGGGTGAAAGATTTTGGTCTAAATTCTTTGGGATGCTATTTTTTTTTAAAAAAATGTATCTGCTGTAGGAAAGTCCTCTGGGTGGTGGATTAAGTGAGAGGATAACCTCTCCATAAATGGTTTTTAATAATTGACCTTGGATTGAAGGGTTGCCTACCGTTTTAACTTCTGCCCTTTTGAACTCTGGTTAGCAGCCTTTCCAACTCAATGTGTCCAATCCAGGTAAAAAGGGTGACGGCCTTTAAGTTTAAATAATTACCACAAGGAGGTTACTAGAGCCTCAACTCATTCAAAGTTGAACCCATTAAGATATTTAATGCCGCCTGTAGGAATTTAGGGGGCTTAAAAGCTTACATTGTCTTTAAGAGGTGAAGTGAGTCAACCTTTTGTGAAAAGTTTCTTGTTTTTGTTTTACAAAGTGAATACTGAAAAAAAAGAAGAAAGTGGCAGAATACATAATCAAATTGGGTACAAAAGCACAGGGCGTGAATTGCATTTGCGGTTGTTGTTAACTTGCCCAAGTAAAAGGCTTTCTCACCGTTCTTTCTCAAGAAAATAAATTCTTTGGTAAAGTGAGGATGGTTTGTAATACTCAAAATAAGTTGTCTGAAAACTCTTTGGAGTGTTATACCGCCAAAGGGAAGAGAACATAGGTCTCACAACGTTGTTTGTGCAACGTTACTTTAAAATAAAGCTTTTTTTTTAATAAATAAACCTCCATTGTGTCTAAGAAATTACGCAATAATGGGTTTATTCACTAAGCCAGGTGAAAGAGAAGATAACAGTGGTTTAAAGTTTTCATATTTGTCATTCTGGAGTGCTAGCAATATGAGTTTAAACCAGGGGTCTTCAAACTTGGCCCTTTTATGACTTGTGGACTTCAACTCCCAGAATTCCTCAGCCGGGCCTGGCTGAGGAATTCTGGGAGTTGAAGTCCACAAGTCATAAAAGGGCCAAGTTTGAAGACTCCCGGTTTAAAGTCTATTTTTTATTCCTGAAATAAATTTATAAGGGGCTATAATGCTTCTGGCTCAATTCAACTGCTCCCCAACTTACAGCCGCAATGGAGGCCAAAATGTCTGTTGCTAAGCGAGACAATTGAGTTTTGCCTCATTTTATAACCTTTCCTCGCACAGTATTTGATATATGTTATGTTTGATATATTTGGTGTGTGTAGTTCTGAGAGTCCAAATGGAATGATCCAAGGCCTGGAGACTAAAAAATACAAAGAACGGCTGCGGGACTTGGGTCTGGCTAATCTAAAGAAAAGAAGAAATAGGGGTGACAGGATAGCAGTCTTCTAGTATCTCAGGGGCTGCCCCAAAGAAGAGGCAGTCAAGCTATTCCCCAAAGCGCCCGAAGGCAGGACAAGAAGCAACGGATGGAAACTCATCAAAGAGAGAAGCAAACTGGAACTAAGGAGAAACTTCCTGACGGTTAGAACAATTAACCAGTGGAACAACCTGCCTCCAGAAGTGGTGAATGCTCCAACACTGGAAGTTTTTAAGAAGAGGCTGGATGGTCCCTTGTCTGAGATGGTCTAGGTTCTCCTGCTTGAGCAGGGGGATGGACTAGAAGGCCTCCAAGGTCCCTTCCAGCTCTATTCTCTTCTACTGATCCTCCGTGAAACAGACAAGTACAGTAGACTTCCTTGGACATTACATGCAAGGGATGAGGAAAGAGAGGTGGGGTATTATCCCCAAAATGGGGAGGAGAGTATCTCCACTCTTTTTCATCTAACAAATCCCTGCTCCGCTGCAGACAAAACTAATTAAAGGAAAGGAACATTGTAGGCCTCTAAATAATTATGGGATGGAAAGAGGTGGGTGGCTTTGCTTGAGGCCATCAGAAACCCAGCCATCCAGCAAAAACCCAAAGGTCCATCCTCCCGAATTACACAATGTTCAAAATTGTTCTTCAGCAATGGGGCTCTCTACACACACACACACACACACACACACACACACACACACACACACCACAGGAATCAGCCGCACAGCCTGATTTGACAGAGGAGAAACTATTTTGCACACCAAGCCAGTTGTAGCTGAGAAGATAGCAAGGCAGTTAGGGTGCTTCAAGGCTCACGGTCTGAAGCTTTTGACCTCGGCTTGGAACTGTAATATGTATAATTGTTTAACTCTAAGAAGGGGGAAAAAATCTCTTTGTGTGTCCCCCCCACCCCGCTCCCAAGCTCCGAACCCTTACAAAATTCATTCTGGGGTTGTTTTTCCTTTTCCAGTTAAGCATCTGGATGACCGATCCAGTTGGACTAGAGATCGGGTGCAAAAGCTTTATGCTTTCTGGATGACCCGCTCACTGATAGTTGTAGCTGTCATTTTGACTCTATATTATGTTACCAACAGCAATAGTGATAGCATATATGCTGCTTCACAGTGCTTGACAGCCCTCTCTAAGTGGTTTACAGAGTCAGCATATTTGCCCCCAACAATCTGGGTCCTCATTTTACCGACCTTGGAAAGTCAGAAATCTGAGTCAATCTTGAGCCCCATCAGGATCGAACTCTTGGCTGTGGGCAGACTCAGCCTGCAATACTGCATTCAAACCACTGTTCCACCTCCTTCCCTTCCTCCTTCCCTTCTTCCTTCAGACTTAGCAATAGCACTTAGACTTATATACCGCTTCACAGTGCTTTACAGCCCTCTCTAAGCATTTTACAGAGTCAGCCTATATTTGTTGTGACTCAGGGCCAGCCTGTGGGTCCGACAGCCGGCTCCGATGTATCGGAGGACTCAGATGAGGGGGAGGAGGGAGACGAACCGGCTGATGATGATTTGGAGGCTTTGCAGAGTCCTCAGCCGGGGACCTCTTCTCAGCTGCGTGAGCCCGAGAGTGCGGAGGAAGATGACCCACAGCTGGCCCTGTTCAAGGACGCCCGACGCAGGAGGCAGTCGAGCAGGAACAAACAAAGAAAGGCTGTGAGACTCCTCGGGAGGAGGCACAGGGAGACCACGCCCTGAGCTCTCTATAAAAGGAGTGTTTGGGGAGGGGCTGGTTGCTGAAAGCAACTTTTCCGCTTGAGAAGACAAGCTCTAGTGTTTTTGTTAACTGCGTAATTAAATCTTGGCAGAAGCCTTTTAGCCTTGGATGCTCTCCAGACTCTTCTTTTTGAATAGGGGTTGCGAGAAGAGGGCTGGTTCAGAACAATATTTCCCCCAACAATCTGGGTCCTCCTTTTACTGACCTCGGAAGGATGGAAGGCGGAGTCAACCTTGAGCCGGTCAGGATCGAACTCCTGGCAGTGGGCAGAATTAGCCTGCAATACCGCACTTTAACCACTGCGCCATCACGGCTCCTTTTTATCAATAGAATATGTCAATGAAGATTCTCAGTCATACAGTCATACAGATAGAGTTCTCAGTCATACAGATAGAGTTGTCTGGAAGTTGAGTCCTGGCAGCTGGATATTTTGAACCAGCAAGAGAGGAATTCCAGTTACCCTGGCTCAATTTCCAGGCAAAAGAAGAGAATTTTTGCAGCTCAGCGTTGAACTGTGTGATCCTTGACGCGCTCTGAGCCTGGTCCTTTTCTCGCGGAGGTTCTCATTACCAAACTACATAACCTCATCAGCGCAGATGATGGTTTTTTTCTTTACCTTTTTTGAGTTTTGCTTTTTAACGTAAAAGCAAGAACTTATTTTATTATGCATTTGTATCTGTCTTGAAGAAAGTCAAAAGTTGCCCCTTTCGTATTTCCTTCACCCACACTTTTTCTAAAATTGCTTTTGAACTTCTTGCCCTCTTGACTTCCCTTCCTCTTCCAATCCTCCTTTTTTTCTGTCCCTTGGTATTTTATTTCTTTCTGAAGCATAAATAAACAAACAAACAAGCCAGCTAGCTGAGCTGAGCCGAGCCAAGCCAAACCCATTAAAAACAATAGTATAAACTTTTTTTTAAAAAAAATTAAAAACTTTTTTAAAATCCAATGAACCTGATTTTTAATAACCAGCAGAAGTTAAGAAAACCGATGTCCTTTTTTAAAAAAATTTCCTCCCTGTTTTATTTTTTATTTTTCCAATTTGGGGGAAGGGGAAATATGGCAACTCTACTTTTGAGTTAGTTGGGGGGGGATGTGGGAAGGGGCCTCCAGCCCCCTCGCAAAGCAGATGCACAGGTTATAAAAGCCGTGGAAGAGGAATCCGATCTGGAAAGAAATGTTTTTCCACCCATCTTCCACCTTCTGCATTTCATCCGAAGGGCCCTGGAGACTTCCTGCGTTGTCTTCTTCGGCGGAATAGCAGACGCTTAGCAATAAAAACATAAAGAGAGGCAAGTTGAGTGTTGTTCTGGCTAGGAAATGGATGGAAATGTGCTCTTTCACCAAAGTCTCGCCCATCCTAATTGCTTCCCCACGCAAGCCCAGACTTGTAGTAAGTAAACAAAGCTTCCCCATATTAATGATGTATGTTGGAAAGCCAAGTTGCAACTCGACGGAAGGAATCCAGGAATGTGATGAAAGAATCTCTGCTGATATCTAATTTATGCTTTTTAACATCAAAGAGGAAAACAAATTACCGGGTAATTTTTTTAAACAAAACAAAACAAATATCTTTACTACTTTATTACTTCCTTGAAACTGCAGTAAGAATCCAGTTCAAATAGTCAATTCCTTCTTGAGTTAAACTCAAGGTGAATTTGCTGAATCATTATTGGGGGGGACATGTTTTGTAACAGGTATAATTTCTTTTCCCATCATTGGCATCTATAGTGTGTGTGTGTGTGTGTGTGTGTGTGTGTGTGTGTGTGAAAGAGATTAAAGACAAAGTGGCAGGCATTGGGTATGTCTAATGTAGTGGAAAGAAGGACCAGGGGTGACGTGATAGCAATCTTCCAATATTTGAGGGGCTGCCATACAGAAGTGTGGGGGGGTCAACCTATCTTCCAAAGCCCCTGAAAGCAAGAAAGAAGCAACGGATGGAAATTAACGAAGGAGAGAAGCAACCTAGAACTAAGGAGAAATTTCCTGACGGTGGGCAGAGTTAACCAGTGGAACCTCTTGCCTCCAGGAGTTGTGGATGCTCCATAACTGGAGACTTTTAAGAAGGGACTGGACAGCCATTTATCAGAAATAGTATAATTTCTGCTGCAAGAGTAGGGACCTTGGAGGTCATCTAATCCAGGCAGGAAACCCTATACCGTTTCAGACAAATGGCTGTCCATCTCTTCTTAAAGACTTCCCTGTGTTGGAGCATTCAAAGCTTCTGGAGGCAGGTTGCTCCACTGATTGATTGTTCTAGCTGTCAGAAATTTCTCCTTAATTTCAGGTTGCTTCTCTCCTTGATCTCCTTTTTCTATTCAGGTGGAACCACGGTCCTGATTCCATGACGCCCATCTTCCTACCCAAGAGTGGTGAGTATTTTCCCTCTTCCCACAAAACTGCTAGTAGACAACATTTAACCCGGTATCCTAATTCCTATAAAGTCAAACCAGATACAGAAAACCAAAAGCGGTCAGGGTGCGAAAGACCCCGTCCACATATGAAGGTCCAGTTAAACTGATTTATTGCTAAAAGGCTAAGCCCAGGAATCTTTTCAACTAGCAATTTGCACCTGGTTAGAGGCAGATAAGAGGCAATGGCACTCAAGGTGGCTTTCCCTTAGTTCGCTTGCGGCTACATAATGATTCTAAGCTGATCCCTCCTTTACACTTCACCCCCATTCCTTCTCCTACAAAACCTTGGACCCAACAAATACTATCATCACTAAATTTTATTGATAATCTTCTGAATATAACAACAACAACAACAACAACAACAACAATAATAGTGATGATGATGATGATGATGATGATGATGATGATAAAGTTGGAAGGGACCTTAGAGGTCTTTTAGTCCAACCCCTTGCTCAGGCAGGTAACTCTACACCATTTCAGAAAAATGGCTGTCCAGTCTCTTCTTAAAAACTTCCAGTGTTGGAGCATTCACAACTTCTGGAGGCAGGTGGTTCCACTGGTTAATTGTTCTGTCAGGAAATTCCTCCTTAGTTCTAGGTTGCTTCTCTTCTTGGTTAGTTTCCATCCGTCGCTTCTTGTCCTGCTTTCAGGGGCTTTGGAGAAGAGCTTGACTCCCTCTTCTTTGGGGCAGCCCCTGAAAGATTTGAAAGATTGCTTTTAGAAGCAAACTAAATAGGGTGTCCGCACCATACCTCCAGGGGGGAAATCCACACATCCTTTGTAAAAAAATACTTTAGAGTCAATTAAAAGATTTTTCTGACTTTTATCGCCACCTCTGTGTTGAAGCTAGTGGCTTTTGCTTTCACCTCCTGAAGCCCTATCCACGAAACTTTACCCTATTCAAATTGTTTTGGTGAAAGCAGCCTTTCGTTAAGCTTCCGTCTTCCGAGGAGCCGCCGTATCGTTTCAGTGTGAAAAATGGATTGCTGGAGGATTATGAAAAATAAATCTTCAGGGGCCCCCTGCATTAGAGACGCATATGAAACTTATAAAAGTCCCTGACAATAAATAGTGCTAGAGGGTTAACTGCAACTATTTCTGTACTTGGCAGGGATATTTCCAGCAATGTACATTGTTTAACTCTCAGGATGTGTAAGCTATCAGCTATTGTCAACCGCTGAAGCAATTACCACTTTGCCAGCTTCTTCAAGTTAGGTCATGAAATCAACTGTGCATGATATCAGATTTAATGTTAAGCATAAAAATACGATGTGCATAAGTGTCTGCCACAATGACTCACAATGACTGAAGAGAAAAGAGCTGGGGAGCAGTTGAAGGGAAGACAAAACACGGCTGCGAGAAGGGTAATTAAAGCAATTGGAATAAAACGGGTGGCTGGCCCAAATACTTATTTCTAGCTGGATCACCTTTCCCAAATGGGGTGCAATTGCTTTCTTTAGCTAGGTATAATTTGTGCGAAAGATTTCTGGCATTTGAAAGATGCATTTCTTTTTAGGCGTGGTATTTTAAGCAAGGCTTAGGCTTTATTATCCGCAGTCTTGTTAAGAGGAGGGCAAGTGATTTAGAAAAACGGGGAAAGGAGGGTCACGGGTAAAGTTTCCACGGCCATTTAGGGAGAATCACCAAGCTTCCTCACTTACATCATAGTGCAACAGTGGCAAAAGGTTCTACATTTAGGCGAGAAAAACCAAATGCACAGGTATAGTATAGGTGGTTCCTTGCTCAATAGTAGCAACTGTGAGAGGGATCTCGGAGTCCTAGTGGACAATCACTTAAATATCAGCCAGCCATGTGTTGCAGCTGCCAAAAAAGCCAACACAGTGCTAGGCTGCATTAACAGAGGGATAGAATCAAGATCATGTGAAGTACTAATACCACTTTACAATGCCTTGGTAAGGCCACACCTGGAATCCGGCATCCAGTTTTGGTCACCACGATGTAAAAAAGATGTTGAGACTTTAGAAAGAGTACAGAGAAGAGCAACAAAGAGGATCAGGGGACTGGAGGCTAAAACATATAAAGAACGGTTGGTGGAATTGGGTATGTGTAGTTTAATGAAGAGAAGGACGAGGGGTGACATGATAGCAGCCTTCCAATATCTCAGGGGCTGCCCCAAAGAAGAGGGAGTCAAGCTATTCTCCAAAGGACCTGAAGGCAGGACAAGAAGCAACGGATGGAAACGAACCAAGGAGAGGAGCAACCTGGAACTAAGGAGAAATTTTCTGACAGTTAGAAGAATTAATCAGTGGAACAACCTGCCTCCAGAAGTTGTGAATGCTCCAACACTGGAAGTTTTTAAGAAGAGGCTGGACAGCCATTTGTCTGAAATGGCATAGGGTTTCCTGCCTGAGCAGGGGGTTGGACTAGATGACCTCCAACTTTACTATTATTATTGTTGTTGTTGTTTTGCTTTTTAAGCAAGAGACATGGGAGCTTTAATGATTGAAACATTCTGTTTACCATGTTGGTCTTTCTTTTGTAATTAACCTTGCAGGTCTTCTAGTATTATCCCTTGCTCAAGCAGGGGGCTCTACATCATTCTGGACAAATGGTTATCCAATTTCCTCTTAAAAAACATTGTGATGGAGCATTCATAACTTCTGGAGGCAAGCTGTTCCACTGGTTAATTGCTCTTACTGTCAGGAAATGTCTGCTTAGTTCTCGGTTGAGCTTTGCTATTTCTGAGGGTGTTCTCCAAGCTTGCTAGTTTTCTTGCAGATGTTTCATCACCAAACTAGGTAGCATCATCAGTGTAAAACCCTACTCCCTTCTAGCACTGATGTTATCTAGTTTGGGCAATGAAACATCTGCAAGAAAACAGCCAAGCTCGGAGAGCACCAAAGGAGCCCTCATTTCAACCCTGAGCTACAAATATTCTTTGGCTATTTCTGTTATATTTCCCAAGGAAATTCCATCATCTCATTACTGATAGGATTTCTTTTTTTTTCTTTTTTTACAAGAGGCAAACTTGAGCATCACGTTGGAACACAAGGGGGATTAAAAGGTTTGGGTGGGGGGAAAAGCAGTATTAACAAAGAAGATTCTGTAATGAAATTAAAATATCAAATAGCAGTAATAAAAACAGCCAAAGTAATAGAAGATGAAGAAGCTAAGATGCGCTGGGATTTTAGAATTTCAGTTTTAGCATTTAACATCCCAGACATAATTAATGATAAGAAAGATTAAAAAGAAAAGAGTCCGGAGAGTGGATGAGGCAGTATCCAGAAGCAGGAGCAGAAGACAGCAAAATACAAACAACTGTAAATAGAAATAGAACTGTGGGTCAAGAAAGCAAAGGTAGCACCAATAGCAATAGGCATCTTGGGTGCAGTCCCAAAACATCTGGAGCCCCACTTAAACACCATCTGCGCTGACAAAATCCCCATTAGTCAATTGCAAAAGGCAGCTTTGCTTGGAATAGCTTACATCCAGCAAAGATATCAAAAAAACAACATCTGGGGATTCGACAGATGGACCAAAAGGCCAAATCCAATCTGAACATCAGGCTGACTGTGTAACAAACCATAATAATGGTTCAAGAATAGTCATCATGCATATATGTAATAAAAACTATAATCAAGAAAGTTCATGTAATAATATGACAGTGTATGCCAGTTATGAAAGGAAGAATGGGAGACTGTTGAACACATTGAATGGAATGGGGGGGGGGAAATCTGCAGCCAAAATATTTGATAGATATAATAAAATGGCCAATTAATTCATTGGAACGTTAGTAAGAGTTACAATTTACCAGCGACGAAGAGTTGGTGGAACTGCAATATTGAAAAAGTACTCAAGAACAAAGCATTTTGGGGAGATTTCCAAATAAATTAAAATTAATCTGCCCCAAATAGGTCAGACACAACAGTTGTTAGAAACAAACAAATAACTGACCTTCAGGAACTAGAGGTGGAATGAGAAAGAATTAGGAAAAAAAAAATAGGGAAATGTAAAGCCCTTCAAACAGAGTTTGCGAAAATGCTGGAAGAAGAAAGTTTTGTTTGATGGGTAGCAAAAGATCTGGAATAGCACTTGAAGCAACTGGAATGGATAGAATCTGAATTCATCAGAATAACAGAGTTGGAAGGGACCTTGGGGGTCATCTAGTCCAACCCCCTGCTCAGGCAGGAAACCCTATACCATTTCAGACAAATGGTTGTCCAGTCTCTTCTTAAAAACTTCCAGTTTTGGAGCATTCACAGCTTCTGGAGGCAACTCGTTCCACTGATTAATTGTTCTCACTGTCAGGAAATTCCTCCTTAGTTCCAGGTTGCTTCTCTCCTTGATGAGTTTCCATCTGTTGCTTCTTGTCCGGCCTTCAGGGGCTTTGAAGAATAGCTTGACACCCCCTTCCTCTTCTTTGGGGCAGCCTCCGAGATATTGCAATGCTGCTATCATGTCCCCCCTCGTCCTTCTCTTCATTAAACTAGACATACCCAATTCCAGCAAATCGTTCCTTATATGTTTTAGCCTCCAGCCCCCTGATCCTCTTCGTTGCCCTTCTCTGCCCTCTTTCTAGAGTCTCAACATCTTTTTTTACATCGTGGTGACCAAAACTGGATGCAGGATTCCACGTGTGGCCTTACCGAGGCCTTGTAAAGTGATATTAACACTTCACGTGATCTTGATCCTATCCCTCTGTTCATGCAGCAATCAATTATCAAAAGTTGCAATACTTGGAACAGCGTTTTGGGCAGTGGTGGGATTCAGCCGGTTCACACCACTTCGGCAGAACCGGCAGCTAATTTTTTGTTGCCCAGGCCCAGAATGGACTTCCGGAAGTGGCATCCACATAGAGAATCGGTTGTCCACCTATTTGAATTTCACCACTGGTTTAGGACATGCCAATATTTTTAACTATCTTAGATGTGGGCGAAGGATATGATAGTTAAGTGTGCCAGATTACTGACTATATGCAAACGGCAGTAACAACAACAACAACAACAACGTTTAATGGTAGCGTCGCTCCATAGCTTTATCTTTATTTACAAGAATGACTCCCACGTGGAAGGCTGACTCTCACATTAGGACAAAGAAGGGTGTGTGTGACAGCAGATTGGAACTGTGCTTGGAACGTGTTGATCAGTCCAACAGAAACATACATAATCTAGAGCAATTGGGAGCATCCCAGGATTGTTATGGAAAGTTTGTCTTCTACCACCTTGGGACTAACCATCCTATTGTGGCAACTCTTCTGAGGAGAGAAGCCTTCCCTAAGCAGACATTTTATGAGAACAACTCTAAGAGGCTTCAGATACATCCACCAGATCGAAAGATTTGTGTACCCTGGATGGGGAGGCGAATGGAGATAGAGGATTTATGAGTCTCTGTTTCTGAGGCCAAGGAACGTGGTACACAAGAAGAAGAAAAAAACAGTAGTAACTCAAACTTGCTCCCTATCCTTTGCTCAACTGCTGTAGGAGAAGAGATGGCAGAATGTGGGGTTGGAGTTAAAAGAGGGATCAGCCTAGAATCCCTTCCCAAGTCAGGTCTACCTTGAAATAAGCCCAGAAGTTACTTGGCTCCTTCACAGAGGCAGGAACAGCTTTTCAGAGATCATAAACACACCACAGCTAGATCTCTGGCCTGATAAATAGTAGGTTGCTGGTTCAAAACCCACTCAAAATAATTTTAAATCCAATTCAAATATTTTCACATCTTCTATCTCTGATTAATTCAGTTAACAGCTTTCTTCCATTGAACGTTACATCCTGATCTGTCTGTTAGTCTTTGCTTTAATTTCATGATTTAATAACATAAGTTATGTTAGCTCTTTTAACATCTCAAGTCTACTTTCCATTAAGGGGGGGCATATGAAATTTTATTGCCAAAATAATGTAAAATTTCTTTCTTTCTTTCTTTTTTCTTTCTTTCTTTCTTTCTTTCTTTCTTTCTTTCTTTCTTTCTTTCTTTCTTTCTTTCTTTCTTTCTTTCTTCCTTCCTTCCTTCCTTCCTTCCCTTCTTGTTTCTTGCTTTCTTGATCTTCCTTCCTTCCTTCCTTCCTTCCTTCCTTCCTTCCTTCCTTCCTTCCTTCCTTCCTTCCTTCCCCTCTTGTTTCTTGCTTTCTTGCTTTTCCTTCCTTCCTTCCTTCCTTCCTTCCTTCCTTCCTTCCTTCCTCCCTCCCTCCCTCCCTCCCTCCCTCCCTTCCTTCCTTCCTTCCTTCCTTCCTTCCTTCCTTCCTTCCCCTCTTGTTTCTTGCTTTCTTGCTTTTCCTTCCTCCCTCCCTCCCTCCCTCCCTCCCTCCCTCCCTCCCTCCCTTCCTTCCTTCCTTCCTTCCTTCCTTCCTTCCAAAATTGCAATGGCAATTTTTAGCCATTGTGATAATAGAAAGGGGAAGCAAACAGAATCCATACCCCAACTCCTTTTTCTTTGACAGCAGCCTTCAAATATCTGAAAGGGCAGCCTTCAAATATGTGAAGACTTGCCCTGCTGGGCATCTGTCTCAGATTCCCCTCTACTTCTGCTCTGAGACAATATGCAACCGTTCCTCACAGTAGCTTTTTGTTCTCTCAGAGGGATCTTTCCATAGTTTGGGGCAGAAGAGAACAGGATGGCCTTGGCCTGTTCCTGCCATAAAGCGGCGTTTGAATAGCTCCGGTAATTGTGAAGCAAAGGAGAAATAAAAGAATTATGAATAGGCTTCTCTCCCTGAATGCTATGAATGGAAGTCCAGTGTCTCTGCATCGGTGTCTCGTCTTCTTCCTTAGTCAGAACTGTTATCTTCGGCTCTTGCCCCAAAACGGAAGTGGTGCAGCAAAGCCCCCGCAGCAGGGTGGCTGGACGGGGAGAGAGTGAATGGCCCCCTCCGTCTTCCTTCGGTTTTATTAGGCCTCACGGATGCGTCGTCAAACATCCCCGGGAGTCATGAAACAGGAACTAAGGAAGTGCCAGGAACGGAGACATCCACACATGTAGGCCGAGTGGCTTGGAAAACAACGCCCCATTTTCTCTGGCCTCAAGGAAATGCGAGGGACTTGGCTGTGTTGATACGACATGGCAAGCTCGAATAAAATACAGTTGGCATGCTTGCTCAAAAGGGGATTTTGATTTAATGGGTGAACTTGGTGACCGAGACATCCTGTTTCATGAAAATGACTCAGCCCCACATCCAATGGTGGGATTCAGCCAGTTCGCACCACTTCGGCAGAACCGGTAGCTACTTTTTTCTTGCCCAGGCCCAGAACGGACTTCCGGAAGTGGCATCCACACAGAGAACCGGTTGTTCACATACAGTATCTGAATCCCACCACTGCCCACATCAGTTGTCTGGACTTTATTTGAGTCCCAACTATATAGGGGCTTCTATGAGGGAGGGGTTTTTCCAGACCCTGTTGGCCAGTTAGCTTTTCAACATCTTTCTTTTTTTCCATCGTGGCGACCAAAACCGGATGCCGTATTCCAAGTGTGGCCTTAGCAAGGCATTGTAAAGTGGTCTTAACCTTGGATCTATGCAGTTGGATCAGTCCAAATTTCTGCTATCACTGCTAGAGGTGCTTGAGTCTTCTATCATTCAGCTAAGAAGTACTTTATTCTAAGGATCTAACAGGAAGTCTGACCTTGGGAATCTTGTGGAGAGGCTGTCTGAGTCAACAGCGTAATGATGGATCCATGCATATGTGGGTGTGTGGCTTCAGAAGGCGATCTGTTCTCAACCCCCACCATGTTCAGACTATGGGATTCGCGCTGTTGTCTAATACCTTTATGAAGCAGCTGAGTGAGGTCATCCCAAAATTAGACAGTGGTGTCATCTCAGTTTCATCACTTCTAGCCGAGGAAATGGAAGTGCTTTGTCAGTGCGTGGAGGGCCTGGATCAGGGCCAGCCAAGCCAAGCTTAATTCAGCCTCCTAACAAATTACTGGTCTACTTGGGGTTTGGTCTTCACCTTCTTCTGAAGACGCTTGTACTCTATTGAGTGGAACCCACAGACCAGGAATTGCTTCTTTAACCTTCTTGCTCCCTTGAGGCACAAGTGTCCTTTAGATATATATGTGTGTGCCTGCAGGAGAGGTAGGGATTGTTGTACTTTTGTCATGAACAAGTGAGTTAGCTTGTTCAGTTGCTACGTAACATGGCAGCTGCCAAGTGTCTTGGTGGTTTATTTCACTGCTTTCCATTTTGTTTCTGAGTCCGATTCAAAATGCAGATTTGCAACCACAATCAAGCTAAAAATTACTGTTGCTAAGCCAGGCAGTTGTTCAGTGAATTTTGCCCCATTTTATGACCTTTCCTGCCACCGTTGTTAAGCGAATCACTGCAGGTACTTTAGTTAGTAACATAGTTGTTAAGGGAATACTGCTCTCCAGCTGAATGCTTGTCAGAAGGTTGCAAAGGGGGATCAGGTGACTCTGGGACATGGCAACCGCCATAAATACACACTGGTTGACAAATGCCCAGATTTTGATTACGTGATCACAGGGATGCTGCAACGGTTGTGAAAAACAGTTGTGTCGTTTATTTCATTGCTGTTGTAACTTTGAACAATCACTAAATGTATGGTTGTAAGTTGAGGACTGGGACCAGTGGTGGGATTCAACCGGCTCGTACCACTTCGGTAGAACCGGTAGCTAATTTTTTGTTGCCCTGGCCCAGAATCGACATCCATGCAGAGAACTGGTTGTTCACCTATTTGAATCCCACCACTGACTAGGACCTATATTGTCATCTCCCCTGCCAAGTCTTTCAACAAAGGATCGAACTGAAAACTCTTCTGCTATGGTCCCACCAGTTCCCTAAGCCCAAAGTCCCTTTCCAGATGTTCTCTTCTGTCAGAATGAGCAGGTGGCTGCTGCGAAGACAACTTCTCTTCTCTGGCCTCTGACCACGTTCATAGTTCAGTACTTAGCTAGGTGCTCTGATGTGGGTCTAGGACAATTCGGCACAGCCAACGTGTTGCGGGACAACTTGCTGCAGGACAAGAGTTACACTAATATTGAAGAAACGGTGGCATGGAATCATTAAAGAAAGGATGCAGAATAAAATGTGAGGGACAAAAATCAAAATATTTAATTGTTTTAAATACTTAAATTGAATGGTTGGATTGTCCTGCAGTGAGTTGATCATGGCAAGTTGTCTTGCTGTGAGTTGGCTGTGGCAAGTTGGCCATAGCGAGTTGGCCATGGTGAGTTGGCCACACCGAGTTGGCCGTACCAAGTTGACCATGTTGAGTTGGCTACGGTGAGTTGGCCACAGTGAGTTGGCCATGTTGAGTTGGCCATGGTGGGTTGGCCATGGCAAGTTGGCCACGGTGAGTTGGCCACAGCGAGTTGGCCATGGAGAGTTGGCTGTGGCGAGTTGGCTGCACCCAGTTGTCCCATTCTGTCTAATGTTATTTCATTAATTTCATTTCTGCAATCTATATCTTAGCTGACTCTGGGCTCTTTGGTTAGCTGTCTTCTTTGCAGACACCCCTGAATTCCCAATCCTACTTTGACAGGAGTGTTTCATTGCTGTTGAAAACTTTTGAAGGCCTTCCCCTAAGGCAAGCAATGACACCAAGCCACTGTCGCTGGGGTTGATGTTCTTCAAATTGAACAAAAATCATTTACTTGGTTTGAAAGGGCCAACATTTCAGGAGATTGTCTCCAAATCTTGATGACTTCAGTGCTTCCTCCTGAAATCTTGAGAGGCTTTGGATCAGGGTACCACTTCTCCTCCCCATCCTTGGGTCCTCCAAAGACATCTGGAACACAACTGGATTCTTAGGCTTTGACTTCCTGTTTGCAAAGAGACCCCTGAACTGCAGGCCACTTTCCTGTGTTCGAGAACAGCTCTGCCCAGCGACAAAAATAATATGACCTTCCAACCGATTGAATGATTTAATGCAGTCGTTAATATATAAGTTAACTTTTAAAGAAAAGGCTGCCCGAAGGAGCTATTCACCTGTGTTTGAATTTCTGGCAAACCATTTGCAACCTTGATTTTTATTTCAGGAAATCCCCTGCCTGCAGACAGAACGTAAACGAAGACTTTGAAAACCTCAGTCGGAAGTCAATCTGTCAGAAGGACAGGAATGGAGGGAAAGTATATCTCATTTTTCCAGCCACTTGCACACTTCTGCGATTGATATTGATATTTGTGGAAATGCCAACGGTGATCCTTTGATGAAGATCTCTGAATAGATCTTACCCCAAGATAGAGAGGCATCTTATACAAGGAAAGGACCCATTTCATTGAAGCATAGAATGCTCTTCTTTCTTTTTGAGTTGTGGACAGGTAAAATGAAGGCTAGAAAGTTCCTTTAGCAGTTCTGAACAAATTAGAAAGCAAATTTCCTAAACAGTGTTGGATACCATGAGCAGACAAAAAAGATTCTCTCTCTTTCTCTCTCTCTCCTCTCTCTCTCTCTCTTCCTTTCTTCTCTCTCCTCTCTCTCTCCTCTTTCTCTCTTCCTCTCTCTCTCTTCCTCCCATTTTTTATCTCTTTCTCTGCCAAAAAAGGCAATGCAATCCTAGGCTGAATTAACAGAGGGATAGAATCAAGATCACGTGAAGGGTTAATACCACTTTACAACGCCTTGCTAAGGCCACACTTGGAATACCGCATCCAGTTGTGGTCACCACGATGTAAAAAAGATGTTGAGATTCTGGAAAGAGGGCAGAGAAGAGCAACAAAGATGATTGGGGGACTGGAGGCTAAAACATACAAGGAACGGTTGCTGGAATTGGGTGTGTCTAGTTTAATGAAGAGAAGGATGAGGGGTGACATGATAGCAGCCTTCCAGTATCTCAGGGGCTGCCCCAAAGAAGAGGGAGTCAAGCTATTTTCCAAAGTGACTGAAGGCAGGACAAGAAGCAATGGTTGGGAACTCACCAAGGAGAGATTCAACCTGGAACTAAGGAGAAATTTCCTGATAGTGAGAACAATTAACCAGTGGAACAACCTGCCTCCGCAAGCTGTGAATGCTCCAACACTGGAGACTTTTAAGAAGAGACTGGACAACCATTTGTGGGAAATGGTATAGGAGTTCCTACTTGAGCAGGGCCTTGGATCTAGAAGACCTCCAAGATCCTTTCCAACTCTGTTATTCTGTTATTATTATCTCTTATATCTTATATACTCATTCCTTATGCAAAACTGTTTGAACATATAAACATACCGCTGTACATCTGGAAACTCTAGAGTTTTGCTGACATCTAATGATCATTTGGATTTTTGCATAGTAGACTTTGAGTACCCGGTAAAGTTTCTTTGGGGGTGGGGGAGTTATTCATAGAAGACCAAAGAATTGTCTCCTTCTGGTTCAAAGGTGGGAAAGAATGTTCTATAGGTTGAGTAGATCTTGCAATACTGTTAAAAGGCATCTTATTGAATCAATACGTTGACCATTGTTTATTTAAAACCCTTTAAGATCATGAACCTAACAGGCAAGAAATGGGAGGAGCCATAGGAATAAGCAGCCTGCAGCGTCCTTTTCTTTGCAAACTCACAAAGGTTAGTGTTAGTGTCTTATATTTGGCATCCATTGTCCTCCATTAGGACAATGATCTCTGTTAGGACTTCTACTCTCCTAATTATGAACTGCATTTTATGTTGCAAATAAGTGTCTGATTGACCTAATTGTGATTAACTTAGCCATTAGAGCTCCTGAAGGAGACTTTCCATGTCTGTGTAAAAACACAATGTGACTACCACTAGATGGCACCAAAGAAGCATATCGTTTGTTTCTCTTTACTGCCATCCTGAGGTCATATGGATGATTGCAGACCAGATATGATAACACTATCTTAAGCACTACCTAATCTTTTTTAGCCCACTAGACAGATAAAAGGTTGGATACAGTCCCCAACCTCTATTTTAAATAAAGGTTTCAAAACAAGATGAGTATTGTCTCCCAATAAGATGATTCTCCAAACACACACACACACACACACACACACACACACACACACACACAAACACACACAAACCAGCTAGGAAAATAGTTAAAGGGACAAGGATTTGACAAGCATCCTGGTTGAACAGCATTTTCTTTTTAAAGGCTTCTGTTCCCCCCCCCCCAGAACTTTGGAATTAAGAAAGCTTCCAGAAAGACTGTTGAATATATCCCAAAGAAGAAGACATAAAACTGTTGATAAACTCAACGGAATTTCTGGAAGCATCTGAGATATTTTGTGTTTGGTTTTCTTCTGCATGCTGATTTTTTTTTTGCCAAATATTCAATAGTTAACCTCATTATTCTAAAGTGTTATGGGAAAAAGTCTGATTTTTCTCTAAACATTTTGCTTTTGGCTACCTTTAAAATGGAATGTCAGGACTAGGACTTAATATAGGCAAACATAATCTTTGTAACACATTAAGGCTGCTATTTAAATAACGGGGTACCATTTTTCCTGTCTGAATAACAAAGTGAATTCCAGGGCATATGGAACATATTTTTCTGATAAAGACTAAAACAGGTTATTTGAATAAGAGGATCACACTTAAGCTGGACGTTAACCATAAGCTTGTCCTGAGAATAGTTGGTGGCAATATGGCACCCAGAATTACAAGTCTGCTCCCCTCCAAAATGACCCCCTCCCCATTAAATTAAAGTGCTTTTTAAAATGAAATAGATTTTTTTTATTCTACAGTATCTCACTTGGGATTTCATGAGCTTCATGTTTTTGTAAAACCCTGCAGTGAAGTCACCAAAACCTTGTATGATTTAGAAAGTTTGAGTCGTTCTCATGGTTTAAATTGACACTGGAGAGCTAGCCATCGTGGAAAATTAGTCTTGCTCTTTTAATGCTTTTGATTTAGCTTTCCTATTCTTATTCTATACTCTTTATGTTTTACAGTTGTTCTTCACAGTGTGTTGTGAACAATACAGTGCAGTTAAAGGGCTGCATTTCTAAACCAACACACCGACAAACAAACAAGGGGAAGTGTTTGAATGTTCTTCTGTTGCTTTGGAGTCTTTTCTAACAGTAATTTTATCAAATGACGTACTTTTGGGGGGAAATCCTTGCAAAAATAACTGCATCAGAGGAAGGAGTGGAAAATGTCAAACTCCAGCATATAAAAAAGCAAATCAAAACAAAACAAAAAAACCCCCCAAACCTGCATCCACAAACTAAGTGCTGTGTTCCCAGATCAACAGCCCAACTGTTTGCAAAAAGTCTGAATAAGAACGCTCCAAATAAAAGTAACAGCCAGCATCTGAAAAGAACTTGAAAGAGAAGAAACAGACCAACTTCACGGCATCCTTCAACACAATGGGTACTCACACAACTTCATGGGGAAAAAAATAATTTCCACCACCGACCAGAACATAACCACCACAACTCATGAAAGTAATAATTCTCCGAAACATCAAAATGCCTCGGAAGTCACATCCCTAACAAGCAGACTCCATTACGGTCCTAAGTCAACAACTCCTGGCATTCCCCAAATTGGTGAAAAAAAACCACACACAACGGTGCCTATATTTATTCTGCGTGCACTCCATTCCATGATTTTTGTTGTTGTTCTTGCTGTAATGTATGTGAACACCCACAAGTTCATATAGTTGTGTGACTGGAAGATGAACAGCAATTGTCGATAGAGTTTTGAGCTTATTTAGAAATAATCCTTGCAATCTGTCAGCAGTAGTCACACCAGTGACAGCTCATATTTGTGTAAATTTTAGATTGCTAACAAAGAATTAAAGGGAGATTGATATGCATTTCAAACTTATTTGTTTTCATCAGTCAGCCATACCCTTCTGAGATTCGAACCTGGGCTGATTGCACATTAGGTAGGCAGTTGTTTTAACCTCTAGGCCACAAGCTCTATCTCACTTTGTTAGCTGAGAAGCAAGGGAGATATGTGTAAATGCTTGTTAACTATTTAGATCACCTTGCTAGGCCCCAAACATGGGACAAATCTTTAAATAATGTGCAATCAGCCCAGGTTCGAATCTCAGAAGGGTATGGCTGACTGATGAAAACAAATAAGTTTGAAATGCATATCAGTCTCCCTTTAATTCTTTGTTAGCAATCTAAAATTTACACACACACACACACACACACACACACACACAGACACACAGACACAGACACACAGACACACACACACACACACACACACACACACACACACACATATATATATATATATATATATATATATATATATATATATATGTATATATGTATATATGTATATATGTGTGTGTGTGTGTGTGTGTGTGTGTATCGAAATTGAACCCTTTGGTTCATGGGCGCTAAACCATTCCTGAACTTTTACTGACCTGAGCCAAAACCAAACTGGAAACTTCAGCCAGATCTAGAACCAGACCACAAAACTCTGTCTTTTGATCGCTGGCGAAGATTGTTTCAAACCGGTCACTGCATTGAAAAGCTTGCATTCCTTAATTTTCACAATCCCTTTTGGTGCATGAGAACAGCTCATAAGTTAGGAGGGTGACTAATTGCAGCTGATTCATAAGCAGAGGCCTTTTACTCGCCGGTTGCAGCATTGCAAGGATGATTTCAATCAGAGAATCCATCATTGGGGTTGAGTCAGCCAAGACATCCCTTTCCGCTTACCAGGTGTCTGTTCAGACACAACAATACATTTTCCACAAGCTGGAAAGCATCGCGGATTCAGCAATCCAATGAGCATGTAAAAAAAAAAATTGAGCTTCTTTGGATACTTTTATGGAGTCATAAATCTATCAGCCTGCAACAACAATTATTCATTTTTTTCTTATTCCCATATAAAGGTAGAGGTTTCCCTTGTCCAGTCATGTCTGATTCCAGGGAGCGGTGCTCATTTCTGTTTCTTAGCCAAGGGAGCAAGCATTGTTTGAAGACAATGGCATACAAAACGCTGTTACCTTCCCATTGAAGTGGTACCTATTTATCTAGTTGCGTTTGCATGCTTTCGAACTTCTGGGTGGGCAGGAGCTGGAGCAAGGCACAGGGAGCTCACCCCATCTCGCAGTGCTCGGATCTCAAACCTGGATTGTCATTTTTCCAGCTGACAAGCTCAGCGTCTTTAACCGTTGCGCCATCCTGCTCCCTTTCCCGTATGAGAATTCTGCAATTGATCCCCCAGGAAGCTTAGTTATCTTAACCAAGTTGGTGAAAACAGAAGACCACATGCCAGAGATGGCAAAATGGTATCTTGGGGGTAGGAAAACATATTCCAACAAAGCTTGTGGCCACCTATTATCCTTGTTTATCACCCAACAACTCAGGAGTTCTCATACATCATGGAAAAGTCTTGTAAGATCCCCAGAAGGAACCAAGTGCCAAGGTATTCGCCACCACCCAATGCCATCTTTTCTTCTTTGGAGATTCCTGGGGTAGAACCCAAACCCTGTCAGCGACAAAAGATCATGACCCTATGTTAAGTTGCAGCACAAAAGGTTTATTTAAGCCGATTCGCAAAAAAATCTAGCCAACTAACAGTCAGCACTAAACTGGAACCAGATAAGAGGCAAAGGAATTCAAGGAGAGGTGAAACATTTGTGGCAACGTAAGGATTCTATGATAATGACATGTTTAACTCTGCCTGCTCTTCTCCTACAGACCCTGCTGAAATTTTGCAAGCTTTTGCAAGCTTTTATGCCAGTTCGCCAAAACCTTGTATGAAATCTTGAAGAAAGTTCCCAACATTTTAGGAGAGCTCATACATCTCAAGTATTTCACAATCACAATTAAAAGGGGTCACTTATTTATTTTTCGGATGAAATATCTATCTATCTATATGTGGCTCGGGACTCCAGATGGAAACCCAGAGATTGTCCTTAGAGCACCGAGTCGTTCTACGTCACACTTTTAGTATGACATAAAAAAAAGAATGCACCCGGGAATTAGCATGTCGGCTAACTCCTGGCTTATCAAGCATCTTTTATCCTCTTCTAAGGTTGCAAAGCTTATTTTCTGATATCTGTGGAAAAACGATCAACCAGCCAAAAGTCTGCACTTAATTAGATGCGAACCGAAAAACAAGGCAGACAGGAAACCTATTTCCTCAGAATTACTGTGGTTTATATTTTCTTTAAAACAAAAACAAAAAAACCCTGGAAAGCCTACTGCTCTTTTTTTTTGATAGGCAGGCTTGTCACAGGTCTTCTGTAGGATATGAAAGTTTACGCCCCAGCTGTTAAGAAGCGTTTATATAATGATGCGCACTTTACCCTTTTTGCTTCAGATGGGATGTTCATGTATCAGGAAATGGCTTGTTTTCTCAGCTTTATTATAAACTGTCTGCTAGCTAAAGGTGAACTCTAGGATGAGCATCACAAAAGAGCTGCCAGCTTTGCAAATATAACCCTGTATATTTTTTTTATAGCCCTTGGATGCCCTTGGCTAATTTTGGAATTTTGCTCTGAGTTACAATCTATTCCCAAATTTATTGTGTAGGGAGTCATGGGCAGCGACGGCTACCTCCAAGAATACTTTAAGGGCTGTGTAAAATACAACCGAACACTGGCAAGTGTAGAGTTTATTTGGCCCATAACAATCAAGAACTTGTACGCCTCCTTTGGAAATGGTACTTGGAGTGAGAGGAGATTGTGAAATCATTTTAACGAGGTAGTTGCACTGATTTATTGATTTTATTTGATTTAGGCACCACCCAGCTCCAGCTGACTTGTCCTGTTCAAATATTATACTATAAAACCCATATAAACCAAAATGGGACTCATTCACAGAATACAGACAACAGCAGAAAACAACAAAGATACACCCAACAAGAGGCGCCATCCACCTCACCCCAAGGCCTGGATGAACAGATTGCAAGTTGTATAGTTCTTGCGTGTGTTCATGACCAGCCTCTCCTCACGTTCTGACTGTGGGAAATTCTGTTGGGTCTCCTGTCTGTTTCCCAGGATTGATTTGCTATTTACTGCCTTTCCAGTCATTTTACAAGGCAACACTTTTAAATGGCAGCGTCATCGGCGTCACCACATAATGCTTCTAGGTATCACAGACCCACAGATATCTCCTTTGATGCTTCCTAGGTTCTCTGCCTCTCCTGATTCCCTTAAACGAGGGTTCCTTGGTGCTCTCTGAGCCTGGTGGTTTTCTTGCAGATGTTTCATTACTCAAACTAGGTAACATCATCAGTGCTGGAAGGGAGTAGAGTTTGTGGAATGATGGAGGAGGAGGAGGAGGAGGAGGAGGAGGAGATTGTAGTGTCCTTGGTGCTCTCTGAGCCTGGTGGTTTTCTTGCAGATGTTTCATTACTCAAACTAGGTAACATCATCAGTGCTGGAAGGGAGTAGAGTTTGTGGAATGATGGAGGAGGAGGAGGAGGAGGAGGAGGAGGAGATTGTAGTGTCCTTGGTGCTCTCTGAGCCTGGTGGTTTTCTTGCAGATGTTTCATTACTCAAACTAGGTAACATCATCAGTGCTGGAAGGGAGTAGAGTTTGTGGAATGATGGAGGAGGAGGAGGAGGAGGAGGAGGAGGAGGAGGAGGAGGAGATTGTAGTGTCCTTGGTGCTCTCTGAGCCTGGTGGTTTTCTTGCAGATGTTTCATTACTCAAACTAGGTAACATCATCAGTGCTGAAAGGGAGTAGAGTTTGTGGAATGATGGAGGAGGAGGAGGAGGAGGAGGAGGAGATTGTAGTGTCTTTGGTGCTCTCTGAGCCTGGTGGTTTTCTTGCAGATGTTTCATTACTCAAACTAGGTAACTTCATCAGTGCTGGAAGGGTGTAGAGTTTGTGGAATGATGGAGGAGGAGGAGGAGGAGGAGGAGGAGGAGGAGGAGAAATATATATATATGTAGGTCTTGGCGTATTCGGGTCTTTTCCCGTGTAAGATTGAGAGTGTCTTGGTGACGTTTCGACGAGGTCCCACTCATCATCTTCAGGCTGGTGTCTTCGGCTTCGTGCTTGTGTGAGCAAAGCGTGATCGGAGCTGCCGTCTCTCTATAAATATTGGTGGGGTGGGGTGCTGGCTTTGTTGCTGTAAGCAGGTTGGTTGGCTGTGTTGTTACATGTTGATTGGTTGATGGGGTTATTGTTTGTGGATTAGTTGGCTGTTTTGTAACATCCTGTGTGGCTGAGGTGTTGGCTGTGTGCCCATTAGTCTTTTGTGTTGTAACGACCTGGATAATGGGCTGTGTGATGACATCCTGAGCTCTAGTGTAGTGACATCCTGAGTTCTGTGCTGCAACATCCTGGGTGGTTGGCTGTGTTGTGACATCCTGAGCTTTAGCACTGTAACCTCCTGAGTTCTGTGATGTACAGAACCCAGGAGGTTACAATGCTAAAGCTCGGGATGTCACAACACAGCCAAGACCTACATACCTGTGCCCGGGAAAATCTACGAAAACATATATATATATATGATAAAAATGAGATAGAGTAACATCATCCTTGAGAGTGACAGTCCTCACTAGCCAAGAAGGTTTCAGAAATGCCTGTGGATCCTACTGCATTCCTTTAGGCATTTGTCCCTTCATCAGGGGGAAAGAAAAGGAGGGGGGGTTCTGGGGAAGGGGAGGAGAAGCTAGTGGTGTGGGAATGGGTGGAAGGACTTCTGAAGTACAGAAAGGGATTCTCAGTCAAAGATTCTGCTTGTAGCGACATCCCAGCATTTTCTCTTGTCTTCAAGCTGACATAATGAGCTGTGTGGTGGCCTGGATGTTCACTTCCACTTGGAAACTTGTGAGCTCAATCCTAGGCAGCAGCAGATGTTTCTTTCTCAGAAAAAATATCTCCTGCAAACTCTGCATGGGAGTCAGGAAGGGCATCCGGCCAGTAAACTCTCAGCTCCATCCAGTAGACCCGATCTTTGGGAAATCAAGGGATTCAGGAATGAAAGAATTGGAATTTTCACCTAATCATAGGTCAACCAAAATCTGTTTTCAAATGGGAGCAGGAGAAGGATGTTTACATGTTATTCAAAAGCATGTTTTTCTCCTGCTCAAAGACCCCGAGTAGGGACCACAGGGTCATAGCAAGGGAGTTTTCAAGCTGACATAGCAACTAAGGGTTCCTCTCTTGAGATTTTGGAATTATTCCAGGTAGCATAATTAGTTTATGTCAAAATGGGTATCTCTCCACCAGGCTTCCTCCAGTTAGTTAGAAGGAATAACCCAATGTTAGCTGATTTCTGACATGAATAAAAATGTTTTCCTGGTAGCACATTTGATACCCAAAGCCTTAATTCCTACCAATGACGGAGAAAGAACGTTTTGACCAAGTCCTACTCAAACAAGGTAACATTCCATTTCCTTTTATTAAATGATACGGGTGTCAATTTTGCCTGGAAATTCTCACTCTTTTATGTTCAAGAAAGCCCTCCTGGCTGATTTCATATTCAGGGAGACACCAGTCTGACCCACTAGCTCGTTTTGATTTTGTATTGTTTTGTTTCGCTTAATTTGATTGTGTGAAAACCAGAATGGTGGTGAGCGTGGAATGTGGCCTTTTCTTGAATTTTGGATGTGAGTCAGCTCTCTGTACGGAGACAGGCAGTCTAGGGTTCCTCGTATAAATGCATGCTATATTTTAAACATGTACATTTTGGCTTTGTGTTCCAGCAACCAAGGATGATGATAATAACAAAAAAATAATAATAGTGGAGTTTAAAATTCTAGTGTTTTAGATGGATGATGAACCCACTTTTCCTATTCTGTGAGGTATTCTGAATCCCTCCAGGTAGCAACAGAAGAATTGGAAAAACAAAAAAGTAGAGATAGCGACTTTCCTGTACGTCTTCCAGGTAACTACTCAGAGTTTACTGCTTTAACCTACTTACAGGTAGTCCCCAACTTTATGACTGATTAATTAATGGCCATTTGAGGTTATGATGGGACCTACTTACGACAGGAGCCCAAAGTTATGGCTGCTTGTCCTTACGAGGGGCTGCAAGGACCCCACAGTGCACCTGTGCTTATCTCTCTCCCCCCCCCATCAAATCCTGTCCCATGGGGTTCCCCCAGGCCTTGGCCCTGCTTTTCCCCTACACTGGGTCCTGACAGGCTTTCGGTGGGGTGGGGGGATGCAAAACCTAGTTTACATTAACTCAGTTCCATAGCTTTCTTCCATGACTTCCATACTGTTCCTCAAGCATTGGGAGTCTTCTCTACAGAGGGATGTCCAGAATATTTGAAACCAGGAGTGGAACTTTGAAACAGCCTCCTCCATTACTGACAGTCACTTTGGTCCAGTGGTTAAGGTACAGGCTAGGAACTGGAAGACGACGGGTTCTAGTCCTGCCTTGGGGATAAGGTCAACTGGTTGACCTTGGGCCAGTCATTCTCTCTCAGACGTGTCACTTTTGCTAAGAAAACAGCAGGGGCCAGTTGCAAGGAGTCAAAACTGATTTAGAATAGGATAGGATAGGATAGGATAGGATAGGATAGGATAGGATAGGATAGGGAATGGAATAGAATAGAATAGAATAGAATAGAATAGAATAGAATAGAATAGAATAGAATAGAATAGAATAGAATAGAATAGAATAGAATAGAATAGAATAGAATAGAAGAATTGGAAGGGACCTTGGAGGTCTTCTAGTCCAACCCCCTGCTCAGACAGGAAACTCTCTACCATTTCAGAAAAATGACTGTCCAGTCTCTTCTTAAAAAGTTCCAGTGTTGGAGCATTCACAGCTTCTGGAGGCAGGTTGCTCCACTGGTTAATTGTTCTCACTGTCAGGAAATTTCACCTTAGTTCTAGGTTGCTTCTCTCCTTGATTGGTTTCCATCCGTTGCTTCTTGTCCTGTCTTCAGGTGCTTTGGAGAAGAGCTTGACTCCCTCTTCTTTGGGGCAGCCCCTGAGATATTGGAAGGCTGCTATCCTGTCACCCCTCATCCTTCTCTTCATTCAATACTTTAGGGACCTCTTTTTCCTTCATCTCTGCTGATACAAACAGCTGATTGGCAGCAGGGACCCGATTCCATATGCAACACACACACACACACACACACACACACACACACAGAGAGAGAGAGAGAGAGAGAGAGAGAGAGAGAGAGAGAGAGAGAGAGAGAGAGAGAGAGAGAGAGAGAGAGAGACATACAAAACACACACCTACTGCTGACATCCAGGGCAGACTGCCCCAGACACCCCTTTCTTGGTACACCCCTACTTTGCTAAACAAACTGCTCTCCAGATAGAGGCAATGGGAGGGAACGTCAAGGGGGCCAAATCCTGAAAGCAGTCTTGTGTCATCGCTCTTCAAGCGCCACCCCTTTGGTGTGTGGGGGTTATGATGTACGTGCCCAAGAGAGGAGCAGAGCTTGTGATACGATGATGCTTCCACGATTTTGACAAATGCCCTGGATCCTGTAGGCACCCCGTCTTAGTGTCATGTTGGCCCATAGCATCCCTGTCCTGAGGCAATATGGGCGTTCTCCAGGCTGACTTAGATGATGCCACGTCTGGGCAGTGGGCCAAGTCAGGAAACAGGCATCACAAGGATCATGAGAAAACTACTTTTATTGTCGTAGGGTGCAATAATAGAATCTTGAAAGCCCGCCAGAACTTCCTTCTGCCCTCTCTTATACCAAAGAGAATCAAGGCAGGGTTATCTTGGACCTCCTCGTCATGCATTCCCTTTTCCCAGGACTGGGTTGTGGTTTTACTGATCAATAGGAGGGATAGGCAAACATGCCTATCCTGGAAGCTGCCAGGCTGAAGAAAGCTGAAATAAAGCAATGCATAATATGTTCCAATAAAGGAGAATATTTGTAGCTCGTGACATGGTGCTCTCTGAGCTTGGTGGTTTTCTTGCAGATGTTTCGTGACCCAAACTAGGTGACATCTTCAGTGCTAGGATCCTCCTCCTCCTCCTCCTCCTCCTCCTCCTCCTCCTCCTCCTCCATTCCCTTCTAGCACTGATGATGTTACCTAGTTTGGGTCATGAAACATCTGCAAGAAAACCACCAAGCTCAGAGAGCACCAATGATCCCACAGTCCTCCTCCTCCTCCTCCTCCTCCTCCTCCTCCTCCTCCTCCTCCTCCTCCTCCTCCTCCTCCTCTTCTTCCTCCTCCTCCTCCTCCTCCTCCTCCTCCTCCTCCTCCTCCTCCTCTTCTTCCTCCTCCTCCTCCTCCTCCTCCTCCTCCTCCTCCTCCTCCTCCTCCTCCTCCTCCTTTCTACAAACCTCATTCCCTTCTAGCACTGATGATGTTACCTAGTTTGGGTAATGGATCGCACCCTCACAGATTATGCTTTTTATGCTTTTAATAGGTGTTTTTTTAATTGTTTTTAAGGCATTCGAATAGTTTTTGTTGTATGATTTTGGTGATGCTTCTCTTCTGTGTTTTCTTTTAACTTGATGAGCTACCCCCCAAATCACATCTGTGAGACGGGCAGCTATGTGCATTGAACGAATAAATCAATCCAACACCTCCAGCAGCCAAAATCTCTAAACCCAGTCTTAGTGGCATTATTAGAGAGGCCCATTTTGATCTTTTAAGAACGTCTCTGCTAAACGTCTGAGTTTTTTTCAGCCTTCCTGTCCACAACTTGCCCAGCAACCTTTCTGTTAGGCAAGTCTCAAATGGGACGATGCAACGTGCAGGCTTGGAAACTCGGGAAGAAACGCAAGCGACCTCCGCTTATTCCATCTGTTATCAGATGGCAATATTACACCAGGCCTTTCCAAGTCAAACAAATGAATAAATCCCACCCTCGTAGTTCCAAAATGAAAAGTCCTGAGAAACAGAACCGGTGCAGCTGTGGAAACAAAGCTATTGTTGAGAGACGTCGAAACGGGGAGAGCGAGTTTAAGAAAACGGAGCAGGAGGAAATAGGTGGAGGAGGAACAATGGTGAAAAGCGAGTTCCTTTTCCCACACCTCTGGGGAAAAATCGGATGGTTGGGAGAGAGAGAAGGTCAGGCCTTGGGTGGTGCTGCCTGTGAGCATAGGATATCAGGAAGTTATCTTGAGCTACTGGCTATTTTTCCCTTCTAAGGAAGAAGAGAAACAACTAGGAACGGTTGCTGAAATTGGGTATGTCTAGTTTAATGAAGAGAAGGGTGAGGGGGGACAGCATAGCGGTCTTCCAGTATCTCAGGGGCTGCCCCAAAGAAGAGGTAGTCAAGCTACTCTCCAAAGCACCCGAAGGCAGGACAAGAAGCAACGGATGGAAACTCAACAAGGAGAGAAGCAACCTGGAACTAAGGAGGAATTTCCTGTCACTTAGAACAATTAACCAGTGGAACAACCTGTCTCCAGAAGTGGTGAATGCTCCAACACTGGAAGTTTTTAAGAAGAGACTGGACAGCCATTTGTCTGAAATGGTAGAGGGTTTCCTGCCTGAGCAGGGGGTTGGACTAGATGACCTCCAAGGTCCCTTCCAGCTTTATTATTATTATTAGGGCTTGTGATGGCCAAAAGGATGTGGTTTCAGGTGCTGAATCTCCCAGGCAACTCATGAAAAGGTCATGAGGAAGAAAAAAAAGAGAGACAAAACTTCAGGAAATGGATGGCTTTTTCTTAAAAAAGAACAACAACCTTTGGAGTAGATTTCTATGCAACGAACAGAGTCAGGTTGTCCTAGTGGCTAAGGCACCCGGTTAGCAAGCAGGAGACCGTGAGTTCAAATCCCACCTTAGCCAGGAAAGTCAGCTGGGTCTCTTTGGATCTATCACCAAGAGACGGTGAGTTCTAAAGGCCCCTCAGATAAAAAGTCCCTCAGACTGACTTTGGGCCAGTCACTCTCAGCCAAATCCATGTCACAGGGGTTATTGTGGTGAAAAAAAAAATAGGAGGAAGACAATGTGTTGGAAATAATAATAATAATAATAATAATAATAATAATAATAATAATAATAATAATAATAATAATAATGATGATGATGATGATGATGATGATGATGATGATGATGACGATGATGTAGTAGAGTTGGAAGGGGCCTTGGAGGTCGTCTAGGCCAACCAATGGGTAGCAAAAGATCTGGAACAGCACATGGAGACAACTGGAATGGATTGTCATTTTGTTCAAAGAAAAAAGCAACAAAGAACAGTTGCAGGAATTGGGTTTGTCTAGTCTAGTCTAGAAGGACTAGGGGAGACATGATAGCAGTCTTCCAGTATCTCAGGGGCTGCCCCAAAGAAGAAGGAGTCAAGCTATTCTCCAAAGCGCCCGAAGGCAGGACAAGAAGCAACGGATGGAAACTCATCAAGGAGAGAAGCAACCTGGAATTAAGGAGAAACTTCCTGACAGTGAGGACAATTAATCAGTGGAATGGCTTGACTCCAGAAGTTGTGGGTGCTCCATCACTGGAGGTTTTTAAGAAGAGACTGGACAGGCACTTGTCTGCAATGGCATAGGGTCTCCTCCTTATGGACTAGATGACCTCCAAGGTCCCTTCCAGCTCTGTTACTCTATCCTTTTCTGTTCTACTAGCAACACATACTTTGCTATCTAGCAAACAGTAGCTTAGAGAATGAAAAAAATGCTAGCTGTTATGGTGGCAACATAGAAGCTTATGTTTACATGGGGAAAAAAAGAATAAGAAAGTCCTGCTTTACACTTGGCCTAACAACAACAATAACAAAAAAAAATTGGAAGGGACCTTGGAGGTCTTCTAGTCCAACCCCCTGTTTGGGCAGGAAACCCTATACCATTGCAGACAAATGGCTGTCCATTCTCTTAAAAACTTCCAGTGTTGGAGCATTCACAACTTCTGGAGGCAAGGAGTTCCACTGATTAATTGTTCTAACTGTCAGGAAGTTTCTCCTTAGTTCTAGGTTGCTTCTCTCCTTGATTGTGTCCTGTAGTTGTCAGAGTCTTTTGCCTTTTGGTTGGTTCAATTTGACTATGTCAACAAACAAACTTTCCAGACAGATCCGACAGACTATACAGGATTTTCATTTGCATCAAAGGTATTCCAGGCCAGAAATCACTCTGAGCTCTAAAGAATCTAGTCTTAAAACACAATTCATTTCATTGACTGGCTAAACGCCAGGCCCAGAATCAGCTTCACTATCACCAAGCACTAAAAAACACATAAATCACACACAGTTTATTAGTCTTCCTGGGATTTCTCTGAGTTAGATTGAATGTAATGTTGGAATGTTAGCAATAAGGAAGCCAGCTGACATAATTTATTAGGACTTGCGTAAGGAGTTTGACAAAAGCTCTTAAGAGTTGTTAAAAGAGTTGAAAAATGGCAGGAAGGATACGACATTTCTGTCCAGCATCTCAAGCTGTAGGGATAAAATGATTCTTTTTACACACATCTGAAAGGCTGACAATAGTGTTATTACTAAGCTCAGCTTTGTTTCTTTCTTTCTAAAGTTATCACCCTTCCCTTTGAGGTATTTAAATACCATGTTGGACAGGAAGCATTGACATGACAAGGTCCTGTGACTGGGGGAAAGTTGAGTCTAAATGATCTCTGAGACACCCTTCGTGCTTCTTTCCTAAAACATACAAAGGACAGCTGCAGGAATTGGGTATGTCTAGTTTAATGAAGAGAAGGGCCAGGGGTGACATGATAGCCGTGTTCCAATATCTCAGGGGCTGCCCCAAAGAAGAGGGAGTCAACCTATCTTCAAAGCACCAGGAGGCAAGTCAAGAAACAATGGATGGAAACTAACCAAGGAGAGAAGCAACTTGGAATTAAGGAGAAACTTCCTGACAGTGAGGACAATTAATCAGTGGAACCACCTGCCTCCAGAAGTTGTGGATGCTCCAACACTGGAAGTTTTTAAGAAGAGACTGGACAGCCATTTGTCTGAAATGGCGTACTCCACACGGCCATCTCAGGACAAGCCAAAAGTGGTTTCCAAAATTTCTACTTCAAAGGCCAGCTGAAGTATGAAGTCGAGAGGAACAGCCTACGTGACAAAAGCAAAATTTTAATTGAGCAGGATCTGGAAAGAATGAGTTAATGAAACAAGAAGGTGCAAGTCTAAAATTGCCAATTAGTCATCCAGCAAGAAATGGTAGGTATGCTTCGGAAATAGGCTCAAGTGGCTGAGTAGCAACCCTGTTTATGCCTTCTAGTATTTCATTTCAATCGGCCTTTCAGAATGCGGAAAAGACCCATGTAATAAATATTTTGCAGCAATAAATACTACTGTGAAGACCAGCTCAGTTTAAGGGTAACAGGAACAGACTCTCTTCTAATTAAAAGCTGCCTGTGAGATCACCTCAGGCCTAAAAATGATGAGCAAAAAAGCACTTTTTTTTAAAACCGTGCTTCTCAACATAAAATACCTTTCTGACTTAGTAAGGGAAAGTGTGCAATGGCACATATCCTTGGCAACTTGCTTGTTTAGTTTTATTTCTTATTTTTTTAAAAAAAATCAGAGTCTTTTGGCCCCCCGATCCAAAATATTTCCCTGCCTATTTCATCCCTGTTATGTTTGTATGCAAATGCCAGGCTGCAGATCATTAATAGCGGTCTTTGCCTAATGGGAAGGAATGCAGCCTTGCTCCATATTGTTTTGGGGATACATTTTCATATCGCATCGTCTTCAGAAGTCTGAAATTTAATAACAACGACCTCTTTCATGATTTGAATAGTTCAGGAGAGAGGACCACACATTTTGCTTTGGAGCTATTCAAAAAGGAAAAAAAAAGAAAAATAAGCCGTTTTCTATTTTTATATTCAAGTTTTCATTTCAAGCTTTTCCAAATGATTTCTAGCATGGCATTTGCCCCCTTTCCAGACATTATACACCCTACAGCACAATACGCCGGGT
Organism: Vipera ursinii; assembly: GCF_947247035.1. Taxonomy (NCBI): domain Eukaryota; kingdom Metazoa; phylum Chordata; class Lepidosauria; order Squamata; family Viperidae; genus Vipera; species Vipera ursinii. The sequence continues at coordinate 1,488,477 of NC_139515.1, forward strand.
TCACATCACCATACACTGGATTCGTGCACTGGGAAGAGTGCAGAAAAGATAATTAGGGGGCTGGAGAGTAAAACATATGAAGAACAGTTGCAGGAATTGGGCTTATCTAGTCTAGTGGGGTAAAAAAGGACTAGGGGTGACCTGATAGAAGTATTCCGATATTTGTGGGGCTACCACAAAGAAGAGGGGGTGGGGGTAAACCTATTTCCCAAAGCACCAGAAGGCAAGACAAAAAAAATGGATGGAAACTAATCAAGGAGAGAAGCAACCTGGAATTAAGCAGAAATGTCCTAACAGTGAGGATAACTAACCAGTGGAACTGCTTGCCTCCAGAGGTTGTGGGTGCTCCATCACTGGAGGCTTTTAATAAGAGACTGGATAGCCACTCATCTGGAATGCTATAGGGTCTCCTGCTTATGCAGGGGGTTGGACTAGAAGACCTCTAAGGTCCCTTTCAACTCTGTTATTTTCATTGACTGTAATCCACCCTGACTCGGAACATGTAATGAAGTTTAGATTTGAGAGACCAGCCTTGGTTACTTTGTGCTTGCTTACTGAAGCCTTTGTGATATTTTGATGCCCAGTAGTCCTTCTGACAAGTTCAACGTCTTCTTTTAATTATTTTAAGATACGGTAAATGTAAACCTCAAACCCACCATTCTTACTGTTTTCTCCAGGAAAAAAAGCAGCGAATCATGCCACCTGTTTTACTGATTTTGCTTGTAGGAAACTGGCAGAGAACATCAGAAATCCTTCCTTCCTTCCTTCCTCCCTCCCTCCCCCCCTCCTATGACAGATGTCTCTGCCTTGGAAGTACCGCAATTTATCATCCAGGGTTGATTATACCTTCAGAAGTCTTTTATGAAATAAGGAGCAATTGTATGCTATGACGGACTGAATCCTTCCGAGCACTCTTTAATACTTTACAGTTTGAAGTTGTGCATTTTATAGCTAGTGTAACCAACTAAATAATTGTGTAAAAAGGCAATGGCTCCTTTGAGCTGAACTCAGCTCTAGATGACTACATGGACATATCGACATTGTTCACTTGGCCAGAATTTGAAATTGCATTGCCATTCTTCTGGTCTGTCTGTCTGTCTGTCTCTCTCTCTTTCTCTGTGTATCTGGTGTGTTCTTTCCAACTTCCCAGGCTACAGCCTTAGGATCTCCTCTAGTCACCCATCCAAGTACTAATGAGGCATGATTCAGCTTAGCCTTTTCAAGATCAGCCGAACATTGGTAGGTGCTGCCAATAGCTATTATAATTATATACAGACTGTAATGTTTCTTCACTTCTCTTCCTTGCCAGTTTGATCAAGAGGCCTAGAAGATTTTGTGTGTGTGTGTGTACATGTGGGTGTGTTTGTCTGTATGTGGGTGTCCGGCCTGGGAATAGTTTGGCCTTGTTTTGGTAAGAGCTTGCTTTATAGATATAATTCAGAGGCCTGCAAACCATTTTTGTGTCACCGCAGCCTTATTTACTGGAAAGGTGCGTATCTTGGTTCTTTGAAAACCGTGTCTGCCCAGGTATCATGAAGTACAAATAAGGATAACATTCGGCTATGGAGTTATTTATTTATTTTCCTATGGACCGATAGAGCTATGAAGCCTTTTCACGAGTTAAAGATTTGGGCATCTTACAGGCTCATGATATCTTCAACTTTTTTGCTGACTGAAGACATGGTTTAGGGCTTTGAAAACTGAACATAACTCCATCCACATGTTAATTTTTTTAGGACAGACTCCATATACCTCCTGCAATGGCAAAAGGTTCAAGGATCTAGGTGAAAGAATAGAATAGAATAGAATAGAATAGAATAGAATAGAATAGAATAGAATAGAATAGAATAGAATAGAATAGAAAATATGGATGAAATAGAATAGAATAGAATAGAATAGAATAGAATAGAATAGAATAGAATAGAATAGAATAGAATAGAATAGAATAGAGCTGGAAGGGACCTTGGAGGTCTTCTAGTCCAGCCCCCTGCTCAGGCATATTAGGGTTGATACCTAATGTAGGTAATTTTTCAGAATACCGGGAAGAAAGAGATCTAGCCTGATTGATAGGCAGGGAAGAAAGAGAACTTATATTGAGTTGTGAAGGTGAAATGTTTTAATTTAAATATTAATCATTTATTTCATCTGAGTCTTTGTAAGAAAGGTCTCTTATTCACTATCCTGTTTCCCAAACACCTTTGAAGAGAGATTACCCACTGGAGAATTCCTGAGTATTGCACAGTCTCGGAGTGATGAAACCTGGGGGTGGAGCTAAAAGAGGAATCAGCCTAGAATCCCTATGTGGTCACAAACAAAGTCCGACCTCCACTGACCTTTATCCAACTCCTAGCAGATGCTAGCAGTTGAGAATCTTCCTGTGCATAGGCACGATTAGCAAAAAAATCAGCTTAACTGGATGTCCACAGGATCTTTCCTGCTTGACACAGCTATTTTATATCGACATTATAGATTTCAAAATCCCATGAAGAATGAAGTAAGAATGAGGTCTGTCTTACATAGCCCAGGAGTTCTCTTGATTGCAGTGCATTCTTCAAAAAGTCCATTAGCTGGGAGGTGATTACACTTGTGGTGTATTTCCTGTAAGAAAATGAAGCATCCATGCATAATTTCTGCCGATTCATATTCACATAATCACTGGAGGAGAAACTTTGCCTGGAGTTTGCCTGGAGTTGATGGGAATTCAGTACCTTTAAAAGATAATAATGAAATGGAAACTCCCTTGATGCTATCTGTCTGAATGTAGCCTGCCTTACAAGATAACGAATATTTCACTCATGCAAGTTTGGGTTTCTCTGTCTCTTCTTCCTGAGGGTGCTTTATCTCAGAGCAAAACAGATGCCAGATTCTTTACAAATTCGGCTACATTAAAAGGGCTCGCCTTATGCAATTTAAAATTCCGCCAAAATGAGTTTTCTTAGTAACTGCAGTATTCTCAGTGAAAAATATTCTCTCCAAAGCAGCTGAAGGCAGAACAAGAAGCAACGGATGGAAACTAACCAAGGAGGGAAGCAACCTGGAACTAAGGAGAAATTTCCGGACAGTGAGGACAATTAATCAGTGGAACAACCTGCCTCCAGAAGCTGGGAATGCTCCAACACTGGAAGTTTTAAAGAAGAGACTAAACAGCCATTTGTCTCGAAATGGTATAGGGTTTCCTGCCTGAGCAGGGGGTTGGACTAGATGACCTCCAAGGTCCCTACCAAGTCTGTCATTCTTTTAAAATGTATGCGCTAGGATTCACCAACTCCTAGGGATTGGCCCAAAGTCACCAAGGTAGCTTTCGTGGCTAAGGTGGTGTTAAAACTCATGGTTTATAGCCTGATGCCTTCGTCACTAGACCAAAGTGAAGTCTGCAGTATTAAAACACCAGGAAAAGTAACCATGACTGGGGCAGGTGATCCAGGCACATTCACCTCTATTTTGGCATTAACACTGATTTCCAGGACAGTTTTATGGGGCTTGAAACCCCCCAACATGTCATCATTAATATTTATGTTACTCATGTGTAAGGGGGTAGGTCTATACATATGCTGCATATAGTAGCTTTGTGTGTTATGTATGTGTACACTTTGAGAGCAAGCAACTAAATTTCATTTTTAATGTATGCCGTTGTGCCCACAGTAAAGAAAATGAGCATAAAAGTCAACTATCTGTCTATCTTACCAACTCTTATTATTATTATTTTTGCCACCATGTCGGTGCCCTGTTTTCACAGCAGGAAATAAGAACTTTCCCTGAATGTTTGCAAGACCCTCCAGGGCAGGGGCCTTCAAATTTGGCCCTTTTATGACTTGTGGACTTCAACTCCCAGAATTCCTCAGCCAGCATTCCTGGCTGAGGAATTCTGGGAGTTGAAGTCCACAAGTCAAAAAAGGGCCAAGTTTGAAGAGCCCTGCTCCAGGGGGATGTGAAATCCTGCTTCGGCAGCCACCGGCATTCCAGAGAGATCTCAGAAAAGCTGGCTGGGTGACATTAATCCCGATTTCCCCAGGAATTAATGAGTTGCAGACATTTATCATGGATTGATGGAAAACAGGGAAGCCCTTGAGATCTTGTCCCTTCTCTAGAAAACCCACTTCAGAAGACAAGGATTGAATTGAGACCAAAATGCAAGAAAGGCAGAATCCAAAGACAATTAAAGTCTTTCTTGACTCCCCATTGGGATGGGGGTGTAGTGTTTATTCTGTATCCTTCCATTTTGCTTTCCTTCCACGGAGCTCAGGCGAAGTGAGACTTAGGGTGACGCTCCCTTTAAAATGGAGTAACCGCTATAAAAAGCCTTGTGGCACATCATAAACCGAACCACTTTCCATCCAGAAGTGTTGGCTGGCTCCACTCTGAAAGTCACATGCAAAAATATCTAGCCTGGACAGCTATCATTGATTGTGCTAAGCCAAGTAACTGTGGTTTAATGCTGAATAAACCACAGTTGGCTGGACTCCCATGATAACTAAGCCATAAACCATAGTTAACACAGTGCAGGGACTGGATTTGCAAAATAGGATAAGCCAAACCCAAACCCAGCCACATTTTGGCACGTTACCATGTGTTCATCCAGTTCCTGGCATCCAACGGATTTTATTTTCACATCAAACCTACGATAAAATAATTGGCCTCGGATCACCCACGGAGACTGACGGAGGAATTGCAATTAAACCAGGCTTCTCTGATACACAAATCCGTTGGATAGCATGATACGGTGCTGTTAACCACTATAGTCTTGAATTTTCATAAAAGGGATGGGAGTGTAATGGACTCCCCCCCCAAAAAAAAGGCGGCGGGGGGGGAAGAAAGTGCAGGGGAATTGCGTGTGTGTGTGTGGGGGGGGGGTGTCTGTTGCAATTTTGTGGCTCACACAACTGAGAAAATTGGTGCAATTTTTGGAGGGCAGGTTTGCAGAGCTGTTGCGAGGGACTATGGTGTGCTTTGGAGCTGGAGAGATCCTAAAGAAAGATGGAGGCGTGTCTGCAACTTTTAGGTTTTCAGACTGGGACTTGGGTCAACTCTGGGGTGCGTTGGCCACTGCTGGTGGAGAGGAGCTGATTTTGGAGAATTCACAACTTCTGGAGGCAGGTTGTTCCACTGGTTAATTGTTCTGTCAGGAAGTTTCTCCTTAGTTCCAGGTTGCTTCTCTCCTTGTTGAGTTTCCATCCATTGCTTCTTGTCCTGCCTTCAGGCGCTTTGGAGAACAGCCTGACTCCCTCTTCTTTGGGGCAGCCCCTGAGATACTGGAAGACTGCTATCATGCCCCCATAGTCCTTCTCTTCCTTAAACTAGACATGCCCAATTCCAGCAACCGTTCTTCACATGTTTTAACCTCCAGACCCCTGATCATCTTTGTTGCTCTTCTCTGCTCTCTTTCTAGAGTCTCAAGATTTATTTATTTTTACATCGTGGTGACCAAAAGTAGATGCAGGATTCCAGGTGTGGCCTTACCAAAGCATTGTAAAGTAGTATTAACACTTCACGTGATCTCGATTTTATCCCTCTGTTAAGACTTCTCAGAAGTTTCATTTGGGCCAGAACTTGATGGTGTTAGGGACATGGTATATACAGTATATATGTTATACATGTGTAAACTGTGTGACCTGTACTGGCTACCAGAAAATTTCTGACTGAAAAAGATTCTGGTGACTACCTATGAATTCCTGCATGGCCTGGGACTTTATTATTTGGATGTTAGAGCTGGTGGTCATCCAAACCCTAGCCTTAAGCCTAACTCTAACCCTAAATCCCGTTGTTTTTGCTTATCCTTTAAGATCAGATAGAGTCAGCCATACTCCAGGTCCCATCCTTTAAACACCTACTCTATTGAACAGCATCCGCCCACCAAGATTTGAATGGCTCCAGCTCTGTTTTGATTTTTTTCCCCAAGCTCCTGGCTAAAAAGGATGTGGGTTCCTCTTGCGAGAAGTTTTATGAGATTTTTGTGGATATTTGCTCCACCGGGGTAACCGTCCTTCCCCCCCCCCCCCTTATCTGTCTAGCATTTGGTTTTCTATCATTGTTTTTAATTCTGTATGCTGCCCAATGTCTCTGAGGAATTGGACTGTGCTAGGAATGTGAATTTTACATACATTCATACATACCGGCGTTTGGCTGCAGCTTAAGAAGTGCCCGCAGATGTCACAATTGAATTTGTGATGATTGGCCTCACCTAACGTGGTTGGCTGGCTCTGCCTTTACAGAATCGCATGAAACCCGTTGCTTCCCTCACGTTTTAGCCAACGAGCTTTTATTTTACATGCTGCTTCTTTAAAACAGACATTCCCGCTTCTTAAAAATGCAGTAAAGCAAGATTAATAAAAGGACAAATTTCAGCAGACAGAAAAGGCTCAGAAATAGTGGGGCAAAACCTATTTGTCTGGAAAGTATAAAAACAAATATACAGCATAGAGCTAAAAACCAAGCTTTTGTGTGAACTTTATGTTATTCTGCTAAAATCATTTTATGGGCCACATCAACCAGAGGTGTGATTTGTAGCACCTATAAATTAAACAAGCAAAACCAATCAAAACCAACCAGTCAATCAATGCTTTTCACATCTTTGACTTTCATTTGCCTCCGTACTGAATTAAAAAAAAAACACTAATCGAAAGCAGTTAGTTTTTCCAGCTAGACCATTTTAGCAAAGCCAGAAGCCGCAGCCCATGAAAGCACATGTCTTTTAATTACATTTGTTAAGTCAGAGATGATGTGTTACTGTATTCCGTCTGATCTGCCGTCAAGTAGCTTATGTCTCCTCCTATCCTGTCTGGTGCAATTCACTTGTTGGGTGAATTTCATCTGCATTATCCTTCACTTCATTTTGGGATGCTGTTGTTCCCTATTCTGCAGCTGCTGACTTGTTTCCGTCGGGGGTTCGTTCTGTGGGAAGAATCCAGAGAAAGAAATATTTTTGGGAATATTAAAAAGGCAGAATATATTTCCCCAAAGGATTTTAAAGGCAGAAACCAACACACACACAAAACACACACAAGTCTCTCTGCCCCAAACACAAACCAAGTTTGCAGAAATGCAGATGTGATAATCTTGTCACAAAGATTGGAGCCAGGAAGCTGATGGCATTAGAAAGACAAAGATCCCTAGAATCAACAATCCCTCACACCAAAAAACCCAACAGTCATCAGCCCCAGCCCCAGAGAAGCAGGATATGACCTTTGGGATATAATAGGATTAACCCACCACCATCAGAATACCAGAAAAGCACACTCAAACTCAGGTGAAAGTTCATGCCACAGGAACCACTCCAAACAAAAGCTCAAGAAGGTATAAATACCCACCATTCTCTACTACATGTGGTTAGTTTTTTCCAGAGCTATCTTTCTGTCTGGCTCTCCTCTTCAATAAACTACAACTTTCTTTCTAAAGCAGTCTCCATGTTTTTCCTTCCCAGCTTGGACTGGACCCTGATGAAGATTTTTTTTCCCCTTCAACAGTTCTTTAGGAGTGCAATATGTTTCTCGAATATCTCCTTCAGCGTCTTTCCGTGCACTCTTCTTATTTTCAGAGAAGACAGTGTACAATTTTGGCTTTAACTAGCTGCTGCTCCGCGACTTTCGTTTTGTGTGAATGCAGTGCCTGAATTCTTTTGCTTTTGCTTCGCTGTGTAACCAACGTCCTCATTTTTCTGCATTTTAGCTTTAGCTTGATGTTGAGAATCAATCCAACTCTCTGAGCCGGTGTTTTATAAATTAACAGGCTACAGGGTTTTTCAAACGTGGCAACCTTAAGGGGGGGTGGACGTCAGATCCCAGAATTCCTTGGCCGGTATTTTTGGGAGTTGGGAGTCCACACACCTTAAACGTTGGCAGGTTTGAGAAACAGCGGTCATCTAGTCAATTTAGGCCAGGGGTCCCCAACCCCCAGTCTGTGGACCGGTACTGGGCCGCAGCATGCCAGCAACCGGTCTGCACAAATAAGCACAAATAAGCTCCATCTGTGGGATGCAGGCAGCACACAACACACCTGCGTCCGTGGAAAAACCTTTCTCCACAGAACTGGTCCCTGGTGCCCAAAAGATGGGGACCTCTGATTTAGGCGATTGGGACCACAATATTTATCATTAAACAAGTATGAGACATCATGTGACCACATCCAATTTTTCAACCTTTTTTGCCAAGGTCTTTAAGTAATTCACTGTCATTAGGCAAGTCAACGTGGTTGCAATTGGCAAGCTTCTTCTCCATTGACTTTCTTTTATTATTTTATTTTATTCATTTCATTTCATTTTTATTGCTTTAAAAAACAAAACAAAAAATGGGCACCACGATTGGGATTTGCCAGCTTCCCAGCCTATGGGCCTCTTGACTTTTTTTCTGGAAAGATCCCCCCCCCCAGAGATAAAAATAAACACACTGTCAATGAAAGAAAACAAACCCACTTAATGCCCATCGCTCAGAGGTCTGGCCAGGAAGGTGGCAAATCACAATTAGATGACCACAGAACGCTACAACCCTCGCAACTGATTGTCAAGTGTCTTAATTGTGATCCTGCGATTCCCCAGGGATGGTACACTTGTTGTAATTTTGAAGACAAGTCGTAAATGAGTTTCCCCCCCCCCACACCGCACCGTTGCAACTTCAAACTGTCGAGGACTACCGTGGCCTCAATCTCCACGGCTTTTCTGAACATTTTTTTTGCATGCATGGCACACATTTTTCAGCTATCCTTGCCAGAAGCAGGAGGTAGGCATGCTTGATGCTGCAAAAATAAGATTGTCTGCATAGTTGAGCAGTCACATTCCGTTGAACCCCCATTAAAATCTGGGTTCAAAAACAACCCCCCCACACACACACACACTGTGGTTCTTGCAAGTGCTGTTGTATGATTTCTGGAAGGCTGTTTACAGGCGACCTGTAGGAGCAGATTGTCCTTGGTTAAAGGCTAAATTTTTGATTTTCAGAATCAGAATAAGCGAGTTGGAGGGAACCTTGGAGGTCATCTAGTCCAACCCCAACCCCACCCCGCCCAAGCAGGAGACCTACACTATTTCGGACAGATGGCCATCCAGTCTCCTTGAACACTTCCAGTGATAAAACTCAAAGTGTTTTGATTAACTCTTTAACTTTTTCCCAAGTCTGTTTCAAAGTGGGTGAAACCCAGCACTCTAAGTTCAAAAGCATCGTTAATCGCTTGGACACTCAATGCTACCTCTAGCTCACCCTTGTGTCATAGTTTCTAGCTGGGGAACCCCCCCCCCACAATTTCCTCCGTGTCTCCTTTCAGGCCTTCTTAGTAATACGATGACCACAAACCATTCCACCTTATTTACCAATTTGTCTGCGTAAAGCAAAGGCTTATGATGCCTTTAGGATCAATTTATACACTTCATTTTCTCACCTAGAACTTCAGGTACCTTAAGGTGGAAAATCTTCAGAAGCAATGGCAAAATCAGCCTCTTTGCAATCCACGTTTTCTAAATGGATATTGTGAATATAGTACTAACTTCTTTTTTTCTTTTTTTGTCAGCATCCAGTGGGCCTCTGAGGCACTAAAAATAAAACATCTTGAGACAATTTACATACAAAGTTTTGCAACCTGGGAAAAAATGTATTTGAATTTATATAGCCGTCTCTCACACACTTGATTTTAGGCGATTAACAATGCAAAAATAAAAATACACGGCAGCTGAGTATTTATTTAATGTTGTCGGTTGAGATCCTGGGATCTAAGCAAATTGGGAATTGCTCTATTTCATTTCTGTTCTGAATATTGGGCCAATAATTTTCAACTTTCTATAAGCTTTAGCTATTTTTCTATTCTGCTCAATGTGCTATTTGAGCTTTTCCCGTATGTGGGCCTTCTTGGTGTGGCTTCGTTCTTTCCTAAGACTGATTAGACACAAACATGGCATGCATCTTAATCCAATAAAGATATACATACATTCATGCATGCATGCATACATACATATGTAGGATTGCAGCATTTGTTTGCGTAAATCTTTTTCTTCAGTTGCAGCCAATCCATCTTGATAAATGTTACAGCTCATCCAGGAATAAATTTTAATGTTCCTTGCGCGAGAGATATCTTCCCATCGGTCCTTGCCGTCACGCCCTGGTATTTATCTACCCACATTTTTAATAAATGTGTTTGAAATCCCATTAAAATTTGGATCCTTTCCGTCTCCAGGCCGAAAGCTGCTTTTCCAAAAAGCAATACTGGACTTTCTTAATTTTTTTCCCCTTTTTTCTTGAAAACGGCTTCACTTTCTTGGATGAGAAGTGAAATGTTTTCAAGGAAAAAGTCAAAGGAAAACCAAGAAAGTCTACTTGCCCTTTGGAAAAAGCAACTTTGGGGCAATCATGACCTGGAAGATTGAGAATCCCCATAGACATCTTCTGTCCAGGGAGAATTCAGCTGAATTTTTCCAGCTTAATTTCCTTGGCGCGTTTCCTTTTTCACAACAATTTGTGTCGATGCAGTTTTTACTTTTGCACCTCCTTCCCCCCCCATTACTGAGTTTTCCTCCGATTGTTGTATTTCCACGTGCTTTAGCTGTTTGCCTTCTGAAGCAACCAAGGTTAAAAAGTGTTAAGATTTACTAGGGGAATATTTTTTTTCTATTTTGCAAGCAGGGCGTTCTTCTTCAATGTGCCGCGTTCTATCTTTGCATTACAGCTCTGCCCCCTTCTATTATTCTGTGCTTTCTTTTTTGCTTTGTATTTTTTCCACGGCTAAATATTTGCCACATGTTGTACCTTATTCGGTTTCAGCGGAGCTGCCTTTATAATTTCGGCAGCCACATCTGGAGTCAAATTATCGCCCTCGTAGTTCAGTGCGTTGAAAAAGAACTTTGTATTTGCATTCCACCATCCACATCGCAGAACGTTCAAACGTAGCTTGAATGTGTTGATTTATTTCTCATTTCTTGATTCATTCTTCCCTTGATGGCCCTCATTATGGAAGTTTCGGGTTACAGAGTACGATACAAGTAGTTCTTGACTTGTGACAGTTCATTTAGGGACCAAAGTTACAACAAAGTGACTTGTGACCGTTTCTCGCAGTTACGACCTTTGCAGCATCCCCAGGATCACCTGGATCAAAATTCAGATGCTTGGCCACTGGTTCATACTTATGACCGTCGCAGGGTCCCAGGGTCATGTGGTCACTCTTTGCAAACTTCTGCCAAGGGGGAGGGGGGATTCTGGGATTTACAGTCCATGCACATCTGGTGAATCCTGGGACTTGCACCTCATGCGCACCTGGTGAATTCTGGGACTTGCAGTCCACGTACACCTGGTGAATGCTGGGACTTGCAGCCCATGCATGCTGGGTGAGGGGATCTGGAGGTTGCAGTCTCTGCATGCTAGGGGAGGGGATTCTGGGATTTACAGTCCATGCACATCTGGTGAATCCTGGGACTTGCACCTCATGCGCACCTGGTGAATTCTGGGATTTGCAATCCACGTGCACCTGGTGAATTCTGGGACTTGCAGTCCACGTGCACCTGGTGAATTCTGGGACTTGCAGCCCATGCATGCTGGGTGAGGGGATCCGGAGGTTGCAGTCTCTGCATGCTAGGGGAAGGAATTCTGGGATTTACAGTCCATGCACATCTGGTGAATCCTGGGACTTGCACCTCATGCGCACCTGGTGAATTCTGGGACTTGCAGTCCACGTACACCTGGTGAATTCTAGGACTTGCAGCCCATGCATGCTGGGTGAGGGGATCTGGAGGTTGCAGTCTCTGCATGCTAGGGGAAGGAATTCTGGGATTTACAGTCCATGCACATCTGGTGAATACTGGGACTTGCACCTCATGCGCACCTGGTAAATTCTGGGATTTGCAATCCACGTTCACCTGGTGAATTCTGGGACTTGCAGTCCACGTACATCTGGTGAATTCTGGGACTTGCAGCCCATGCATGCTGGGTGAGGGGATCCGGAGGTTGCAGTCTCTGCATGCTAGGGGAGGGGATTCTGGGATTTGCCGTCCGTGCATACTTGGTTGAGCAAGACCGGTCCAGATGAGCTCGGGGGATCCCTTTCCACCCGCGCCAGACTCTCTGGCCTTTCAACCTCTCTGCCTTCCACCAAGAGAGACGCCCGGGAAGACCTCGGAGCTTATCCCTCCCTCCCTCCCTCCCTCGGCGGACGCGACTAGATGACCTCGGGAGTGCCCTGCCTCCCTCCCTCCCTCTCCACCCATCCCTAGGCTTGGCGAGAGCGGGCAGGCGGAGCTTCCCCCCCCCGGTGCCCCCCCTCCCAGTGTGCTGATAGGTCCCTCCGCCGCGCAGGCGCCCTAGAGGCGGAGGTGTGGCTGCAGGTGAGGGGTCCGCGGCGAGCTGGGAGGGGGGGGCGCAACGGGCGGGGTCTCCGGGGGTCGCCCTGGGCACGATCCGGGCATTGCAAAGGCGGCCGGTGGGCAGTGCCCACTTTGCAAGCGTAGCCGGCGATTGCAAGGTCTCCGGGGCTGATTGCACCGAGCCGGCTTGCTTTCCGCAGCGGTGCCCACCGACGCCCGCTCGGGTGGGCATCCCGGCTTCTTCCCCCGGCCGGGCTGGCATTCCCCTTCCCCCACCGCCAGCGGGCACCGGCCCCCCGTGGGCTTCCCTGGCAGGCTGGGTTGCCTTTCCAGAAGAGGCCCAGCTGCCATCTGCCAGGCACGGTGTAAGGTCTCCTGCTTGGGGGTGGGGGCGGGGTGGACTAGATGACCTCTGAGGTCCCTTCCAACTCTGCTAACTCTCTTAAGCCCCGGCTAGAGGACGGTCACTGCACGGCCAATGGGCCCCTTCGTTCCCTGCTTTGGCTCAGGTGGAGCTGGGCATGACCCCTCGGGATGCCCCTGGCTCTGGTTCTGGCCAGGGTGGCATTTGTGGGCTGGAAATTTGGGGGGGGGGGCTTTCCGTGGGATGCCCGTTTTGGAGCCATAGAAGAGCTTTTTTTTTTTTTAAAGGCTTGGCTGACTCTTTCGTGGGGCACCCAAGGAGTTTATTTATTTATTTATTTATAGTTACATTTATATACCGCCCTATTCCCTGAGGACTCAGGGCGGTTTACAGGGAATTAAAAATCCACCATACAAAAGTTAAAAAACCAATTAAAAAATATTAAATTACCCTGAATACATTAAAACCCCCAATTAAAATTTCTCCTCAGCCTGGGCCTGAAAGCTCAAAGAGCCAGGTCTTCAGGCCCCGGCGGAATGATCGGAGGTCGGGGGCAGTCCTCAGCTCCACCGGCAGCTGGTTCCAGAGGGCAGGCGCTCCCACCGAGAAGGCCCTATCCCTGGGTGTCACCCGCCGGCAATCTCTCACCGGCGGCACCCTGAGCAGACCCTCCCTGTGGGAGCGCACTGGGCGAAGGGCGTTTGATGCCGGCAGCAGGTGTTCCCTCAAATAGCCCGGACCCAGGCCATGTAGGGCTTTATAGGTAATAACCAGCACCTTGAATTTCACCCGGAGGGCAACCGGAAGCCAATGCAGCTCGCGGAGTAGAGGTGTTACATGGGAGTATCGGGAGACCCCCATTACAACTCGCGCGGCCGCATTCTGCACCAGTTGAAGCCTCCGAGTGGTCTTCAAGGGCAGCCTCATGTAGAGAGCGTTACAGTAGTCCAAACGAGTTGGCCCGGTGAAGTTTCTAATCGGATGCTGCCTCTTGAATAGAATAGAATATAGAATAGAATAGAAAATAGACTATAGAATAGAATAGTATAGAACAGAAAACAGACTTGGAAGGAACCTTGGAGGTCATCTAGTCCAACCCCTGCTCAGACAGGAAACCCTATACCATTTCAGAAAAATGGCTGTCCCGTCTCTTCTTAAAAACCTCCAGTGTTGGAGCATTCCCAGCTTCTGGAGGCAAGGAGTTCCACTGGTTAATTGTTCTAACTGCCAGGAAATTTCTCCTTAGTTCCAGGTTGCTTCTCTCCTTGATGAGTTTCCATCCGTGGCTTCTTTTCCTTAGTGTTGATATAAACCTTAATTGACACCTTCTGCCTTATTGATATCTAGGGGTGGTGTGTGCTTCTGGATGGTTTTGCATTTGCCAGGAACTTGGTAGAAAAATTATGAATGCAGCTGGTTGGATGGTTGAGCAGTGTCCCAAAGGTGATTTTTTCAGCTTTTCTTTGAAGACGTTTCGCTTCTCACCCCAGAAGCTTCTTCAGCTCTGACTGGATGGTGGGGGGAACGGAAGGATTTATACTCCTTGCAGAGAGCTGGTCATTTGCCTTCTTTTAGTGAGTCATTGAGGCCACATGGAGGTCTACCTGTGTCCTCAGGGTCACCTGAGTAGGTGTGCAAATGGGTATGGAGCCTTCTTGGAAGTGCTGAAAAGGAGTTTCATTCCCCATCATCCAGTCAGAGCTGAGGAAGCTTCTAGGATGAGAAGAGAAATGTCTTCAAAGAAAAGCAAGAATGTCCAGGTGCCTCCTGAAAAAAAAGCACCTTTGGGACAACCGTGGCTTGGAGGACTGAGATGGTCCATCAACATTGTAGTGCAGGGGTCTTCAAACTTGGCCCTTTTATGACTTTTGGACTTCAACTCCCAGAATTCCTCAGCCAATGCTGGCTGAGGAATTCTGGGAATTGAAGTCCAAAAGTCACAAAAGGGCCAAGTTTGAAGACCCCTGTTGTAGTGCAATGTTTCTCCACCTTGGCAGCTTGAAGACGCGTGGATTTCAGGGCCCAGAATTCCCCAACTATCCTTGTTTGCTGGCTGCGGAATTCTAGTAGGTGAAGTCCACCCATCTTTAAGCTGTCAAGGTTGTGAAACGTGCTTATTTTTCTCTTTCAACTTACTCAGTGTTTTGTTTTGTGCTTGTTGTTTTTAAGCGGTTACAGTTTTATAGTGACGTTCTTTCTGTTACAATAGTTGTATGCCGTTCATTAACGCAGGGGTAGGCAACCTTGGCTCTTTTATGACTCATGGACCTCAGCTCTCTTGAAGTCCACGAGTCATAAAAGAGCCAAGGTTGCCTACCCCTGACTAGTGGGTACCACGTTAATATATATTATATATATATATATATATACAGGGAGTGCAGAATTATTAGGCAAGTTGTATTTTTGAGGATTAATTTTATTATTGAACAACAACCATGTTCTCAATGAACCCAAAAAACTCATTAATATCAAAGCTGAATATTTTTGGAAGTAGTTTTTAGTTTGTTTTTAGTTATAGCTATTTTAGGGGGATATCTGTGTGTGCAGGTGACTATTACTGTGCATAATTATTAGGCAACTTAACAAAAAACAAATATATACCCATTTCAATTATTTATTTTTACCAGTGAAACCAATATAACATCTCAACATTCACAAATATACATTTCTGACATTCAAAAACATAACAAAAACAAATCAGTGACCAATATAGCCACCTTTCTTTGCAAGGACACTCAAAAGCCTGCCATCCATGGATTCTGTCAGTGTTTTGATCTGTTCACCATCAACATTGCGTGCAGCAGCAACCACAGCCTCCCAGACACTGTTCAGAGCGGTGTACTGTTTTCCCTCCTTGTAAATCTCACATTTGATGATGGACCACAGGTTCTCAATGGGGTTCAGATCAGGTGAACAAGGAGGCCATGTCATTAGATTTCCTTCTTTTATACCCTTTCTTGCCAGCCACGCTGTGGAGTACTTGGACGCGTGTGATGGAGCATTGTCCTGCATGAAAATCATGTTTTTCTTGAAGGATGCAGACTTCTTCCTGTACCACTGCTTGAAGAAGGTGTCTTCCAGAAACTGGCAGTAGGACTGGGAGTTGAGCTTGACTCCATCCTCAACCCGAAAAGGCCCCACAAGCTCATCTTTGATGATACCAGCCCAAACCAGTACTCCACCTCCACCTTGCTGGCGTCTGAGTCGGACTGGAGCTCTCTGCCCTTTACCAATCCAGCCACGGGCCCATCCATCTGGCCCATCAAGACTCACTCTCATTTCATCAGTCCATAAAACCTTAGAAAAATCAGTCTTGAGATATTTCTTGGCCCAGTCTTGACGTTTCAGCTTGTGTGTCTTGTTCAGTGGTGGTCGTCTTTCAGCCTTTCTTACCTTGGCCATGTCTCTGAGTATTGCACACCTTGTGCTTTTGGGCACTCCAGTGATGTTGCAGCTCTGAAATATGGCCAAACTGGTGGCAAGTGGCATCTTGGCAGCTGCACGCTTGACTTTTCTCAGTTCATGGGCAGTTATTTTGCGCCTTGGTTTCTCCACACGCTTCTTGCGACCCTGTTGACTATTTTGAATGAAACGCTTGATTGTTCGATGATCACGCTTCAGAAGCTTTGCAATTTTAAGAGTGCTGCATCCCTCTGCAAGATATCTCACTATTTTTGACTTTTCTGAGCCTGTCAAGTCCTTCTTTTGACCCATTTTGCCAAAGGAAAGGAAGTTGCCTAATAATTATGCGCACCTGATACAGGGTGTTGATGTCATTAGACCACACCCCTTCTCATTACAGAGATGCACATCACCTAATATGCTTAATTGGTAGGCTTTCGAGCCTATACAGCTTGGAGTAAGACAACATGCATAAAGAGGATGATGTGGTCAAAATACTCATTTGCCTAATAATTCTGCACTCCCTGTATATATATATATATATATATATATATATATATATATATATATATATATATATATATATATATATATATATATATAACGGTCAAAGAATGCCGACTGGCGGCCCCCAGGGGGAGGGCGTTCTCTGTGGGCGCGCCGGATTTATGGAACCATCTTCCGGTTGAGCTCCGGATGGCGCCCGACCTTCGCTCCTTCCGGTGCGATCTAAAAATTTACCTCTTCGAACAAGCTGGCCTGGCCTGATGGGATGGGGTTGGGTTTTATTAATGTGTTTTAACCTGCTTTTAATGTGTTTTAATTTATTTGTGGGCATCTTGTTTAATCTTTTTTAATTTTTGTATTTTGTCTTTTAATATGTATTGCCCTGTTCACCGCCCTGAGTCCTTCGGGAGAAGGGCGGTATACAAATTAAATGAATAAATAAATAAATAAATAAATATTGCTAATCCATGTACGGTATGCCACACAATAAGTGGTATACAAGCACACGTGGTCACTTTCAGAATAAGCAATGATTTGTTAAGTGCAGAAAACATAGGAACATAGTGGTGGGGGGAAATAACAGCAGAGAAGAGGAGAAAAGGAGTTATCTAATTTCCCTCAACACTTTTCCCTCTTTCCAGCTAATTGATCCTCTAGTTCAGGATCTTAATTATTGCTGAGTTCTCATGGAGTCGCCAAACCACTGAAAACCAGTGATTGACAGTGAAGAACTATCCATCACAGATGTCCGGGGATGAGTGGAGGAGAAATGGTGATGGGTAATAAAATGTGCAGGGCGGTGCAAACTCTTCCCCTTATGTTATATCGTTTTGGCACCATCACAGTGATAGACAGATGTCTCTTTTCTAAGATTTCCACCATTCTATCCATTTCTGTACTTTTTCCTCCAGCTCCTCTTAGAATAGTTTGTTGTCAAACTATCTGTGTTGCTCTAAAACAGGGATCTTCAAACTTGGCCCTTTTATGACTTGTGGACTTCAACTCCCAGAATTCCTCAGCCAGGCACGCTGTCTGAGGAATTCTGGGAGTTGAAGTCCACAAGTCATAAAAGAGCCAAGTTTGAAGACCCCTGCTCTAAAATGCCTCTCCATCCAGTCTCATCATTTGTTCCCGTTGCGTTTTCCTGACCACCGAGATGGTGCTCCTATTCCATGTTGTATGTTGGGCCTTATTGTTTAAGCTCCATGCTGTTCTTTCTGTTTCGTTAAGAGTCTTTTAAACATTTTTTTTCAGTCTCTCTCTCTCTCTCAGTCACTCCCTCTCTCTCTCTCTCTCTCTCTCTCTCTCTCTGTGTGTGTGTTACATAGAACTTTCATTTTAATTTCCTGTTATAATTCTTTAGTAAAGTTCCTCGTAGGGCTGGTAGTTTGTCGTTTGTTTAAGCTTCAATGACCCAGTACAGTCATTTTAAATGAGAGTTAGATTTTTGATCGGGTTCCAAATCTCTGCTCATAGGTTTCATGCTGCTTAGTGCAGGCTGACTCAGGAATTCTGGGAGTTGAAGTCCTCGAGTCATGAGGGGGGCCATAGTTCCCTCATGCTGACTCAGGAATTCTGGGAGTTGAAGTCCTCGAGTCATGAGGGGGGACATAGTTCCCTCATGCTGACTCAGGAATTCTGGGAGTTGAAGTCCTCGAGTCATGAGGGGGGCCATAGTTCCCCCATGCTGACTCAGGAATTCTGGGACTTGAAGTCCATGAGTCATAAAAGAGCCGAGGTTGCCTACCCCTGGCTTAGCATTGGCCAGTCCATATTTACAACACTTAGTTTTCCAACAGGATCACCACCTTTTTAATCCTTAACTGACTCCTCTGCACTCTTTCTTTATTAAGTCCTGGATTCATTTTTTGAACTTGTTTTTTTTTATTTTTGTGGTGAGGTCTACCTACCGGAACATAATAAAAAGGTAGAAGAGTCGAGCGCTACCAAAATCAAACAAGAAATTCATACGTAATAGTGATTAAGATGTACTAAATGTAAACAAAAGAGAGACCTATATACTATTACAGTAAATATAATTTTGCCAATCCTTTTAAGTATTATTAAATCTGGAATGTGCAGAAATTTACTACTCTTGTCTTCTTCTTTTTATAATAAAAGGATTTTTCAAAATGGCCAACTGCTGCTGTGCAGCATTAATACCGGAGTGGGTATAGATTCTCCTGCTTGAACAGGGGGCTGGACTACAAGACCTCTAGGGTCTCCTCCAATAATATTTTAGGGTTGTTAAGTTTTACGTGAATTCTTATGCGGGTCAAAGACTGAAATAAAAATTCATTGAAAAAACAGTTGTGCATCTTTTTGAACAGCGGGCTCACACATCATGTGTGGTTTGTTTTTGCTTAGTGTGATATGCAAATGTGGTCTTTGTGGTTTACAAACCATGATTAACAAGTCTGAAAAACTGCCAAGCAACAGTCACTTGAAGCAGAACTTTGGGACGTTATGCAAACTTTTCCTTAGTAAAACTTGTTTTTCTGTATGCTTGGGTCTGTTTTTTTTAAAAAATTATTTATTTTCCCTTTAATACTTTGTGTTTTTATTTTTGTATTATGTAAACTGCTGAGATACTTTTTTTGGAATTGAAAGGCACGTACATCACAGAAGTAAATAAATAACACGAGTTTTAATGCATTAATCATTTTTTAGTCAAATTTATATGGCCGCCCACTGCATGGAAAGTTACTGTGGGCTTATTTTTTTTTTTTTTTACAATTCTATTTATTGCATTACGGTCATTTTTTCCAAAATAGCCGCTAGGTAACATAGAGAAATTTTGAGGGTCTCCTTCTATGTTAAAATCAAACAAGGTCATTTCTTAGGGCAAGTTGCATATTTTATATATTTATTTGCATCTTACCTTTATTACCGGTATTTTTACAAATAACTCAAAGCGGTGAACATATCCATCACACCTTCCTTCCACTTTCCCTACAACGACAACTTTGTGAGATTGTCAGGCTGAGAGAAATCCCGAGGTCTTCCAGCTGGCTTTCACGGCTAAGATAGGATTTGAACTCATGGTCTCCTGTTTTCTAGATTTGCGCCTTAACCACTCTTATCATATTAGGGGATATGTGTGCTAACAGATGCAGTTGACTTTTTTTTAAAATCAAATGCTGTCTGGATTAATATGAATTTTAAGCTGTAATGTACAGCTCGTTTTCTAATTAGGTGACAAATAAGATTTTATTTTGAGAAGGGTTTTTTTCGGGTGCTTATACTGCGTAGATTATCTTAGGCTTGGCCAATCTTATTTTGCCTCCCAACCAAAATTGTTGCTTAGTTGGAAGCTTCCATTATGATGGTAGCAGCATTATTTTGATACGCAGATTTGAGTCACGGCAAACTGCCTTCCTACATCCAGATTTCCCCTAAGAAAATATCAAGGAATTTGGGGTGCTATCCTTGATTTGCTTTCTTTGGAGGCCAACAAGGCTTTTTCTGGAATCAAAGAATAAAATAGAATAAAGTAGAGTAGAGTAGAGTAAGTAGAGTAGAGTAGAGTAGAGCTGGAAGGGACCTTGGAGGTCTTCTAGTCCAGCCCCCTGCTCAAGCAGGAGAACCTATACTGCCCCAGACAGGTGAATGTCCAGTCTCTTCTTGAAAACCAGTGATGGACCACCAACTGGAGGCAAGCTGTTCCACTGGTTGATTGTCCTGACTGTTAGGAAGTTTCTCCTTAATTCCAGGTTGCTTCTCTCTTTGGTCAGTTTCCAACCGTTGTTTCTCATCCTTCCCTCTGGTGCCTTGGAGAATAACATGACACCCCCCCTGCTCTTCTTTGTGGAAGCCCCTCAGATACTGGAATACTGCTAACATGTCACCCCTGTTTCTTCTTTTCTTTAGACTGGCTAAATAAACCCAAGTCCCGTAGCTGTTCTTCATGCATTTCATTTAACCAATAAGATCAAGCAATGGAAAAGAGATGTAAGCCTCTGCTAAACTTGAGAATTTATTAGACTCGCAGACTTCAGCTTTCTCTTCCTACCCTAATTGTACATAAAGTCCCTGACTCGGTATCCATCTGCAGCTGACTTCTCTGGAAATGTCTTCTTCTTTTCCAGCACTTTCGTAATCATGGCATGCAAATCACTTTCCTATTTTGGGGAGTGCATAAGCCCTCTCCTCCTACTTAGATTACCTCTTAATTAAACTGTCAGTTTTGTTCAACGGTTGTGAGACGAGCTTCTCTTCATTTATTAGAACTTCTCAGATAATTAGTCCGTTGCAAGAAGATCAGTTCATCCTGTTCCTGATCAAAGCATCTGAAGGATTTCTTAGTAAAGAAGATGATGTGGAACTGGAAATTCTTTTTACAACAGCAGACAAGAGTGTGTTGGAAACTCATTCGGCAGACAGCAAATTATAACTCAGACTCATCTATTTCAGAGTTTTGTGGAGCACATTTTTTTTTGCATGTACAGTGTCCGTTACTTGACAAGATTAAATTTCTATGCTGGCAGGTCCTGGCTCATGAACAGCAAGTTTATAGATAAAATTTGCATGTCATTCCTCTTAAAAAAAATTTTTAATACCCCTGAGGGTATCACTGCCATATGGTTAAAGGTGCCTTAGGTTATCTGTTTGCAGGCAGCCTGAATTATCCACAAAAACATTATTGAACATATTTGTGTAAAGGGTGTTGTAGAAATATCGATGGGGATTCTCCATCATCCAGGTCATGGTTGTCCCAAAATTGCATTTTCAAAAGGACTGGACTTCCCTTGATTTTCCTTGAAGACGTTTCACTTCTCAAATAGAATAGAATAGAAAATAGAGTAGAATAGAATTAGAATAGAATAGAAAATAGAATAGAATAGAATTAGAATAGAATAGAAAATAGAATAGAATAGAATTAGAATAGAAAATAGAATAGAATAGAATTAGAACAGAATAGAAAATAGAATGGAGAATAGAATAAAATAAAATAGAAAATAGAATAGAATAATAGAATAGAATTAGAATAGAATAGAAAATAGAACAGATCAGAAGAGAAGAGAACAGAAGAGAATAGAGCTGGAAGGGACCTGGAGGTCTTCTAGTCCAGCCCCTGGCTCAGTTCTGAAGAACTGAAGAAGCTTCTTGGATGAGAAGTGAAACATCTTCAAGGAAAAACAGAGAAAGAGCAGTTGCCTTTTGAAAAAGCACCTTGGGGTGATGCAGAAACATCATTTGGCTCATCTTCACAGGATTTCACACAAGTATCTCTTTATTATCTGCATGAGCAAGAAGAATGTGAAAAATGACCAGCAGCTTTCGAGATTGCGTAATCAAAGAGCCTGCCAATTTAAGGGTAATGCAATAGCTAAGAGACATGCCGTTTTTCTTGTCCTGTCTCTTTCGTGGATGTGCTGTGTAAGGCGGTGGCTCATCAGGGGAGACAATGTTGGTATCATGTTGCTGATCAGCCAAAACTCTTAGACTTAAGAGAATTGTAGCTCTTGAACTTCCTTGATGCAATCATGTGGTCTTCTGTTTACTACTTGGCCTATGCTGGGCCTAGAAATTGAACAACACTTGTGGAAACTTGATGAAAATAACAAGCCATACCACTTGGTTTCTGATATGGTGTGAATGGGGTTTCTTGAGATAATGACGATATCTTGGGATAGGTCAATCATTTTTATCTCGTGATCTTCATTTTTTTCCTATATTCCCTGCTTTAGTTTGATCTGGACTGAACCCCCTTCTTCTGAATCTCTGAGGACCAGACATGAAAGCTGATCTATTAAATACTGTTTATATAGTCCAGGGGTCTTCAAACTTGGCCCTTTTATGACTTGTGGATTTCAACTCCCAGAATTCCTCAGCCAGGCACGCGTGCTTGGCTGAGGAATTCTGGGAGTTGAAGTCCACAAGTCATGAAGGGGCCATGGTTCTCCCATGCTGGCTGAGGAATTCTGGGAGTTGAAGTCCACAAGTCATGAAGGGGCCATAGTTCCCCTATGCTGGCTCAGGAATTCTGAGAGTTGAAGTCCACAAGTCAAGGGGTCTTCAAACATGACCCTTTGATGACTTGTGGACTTCAACTCCCAGAGTTCCTCAGCCAGCCTTGTCATAAAAGGGCCAGGTTTGAAGACCCCTGTTCTAAGATGACGCTTTCCCCACTTTTTGTCCGAGTGCAGTGGAAACGGTCTACACGTTCTGAGTAAGAAGAAGCCAGTTGCAAACTGCCTGAACAGGAATTGTTGGTGATCTGATTGACTGAGATGATGTAATGGACAGGACTTGACTAGCTCGACCTGTTCTACTAGATTGGGCCTAATCCAGATATGTTTGTTTGCTAGGCTTGTATCCAGACTTTGAGATCACATGTTCGAGAAGAACAATAAAGAAAGAAAAATAAAAGTCCAGGACTTCACAGGTACCTTCCCTTCAGGTCAGGAGTTGCTAGAGCAAGCTAGTAGTGAATTGATTTGCATTGCAATAACTCTCTGATGCAGTTGTGTGGTCTCTCTTTTTTTGTGAGCTCAAAGACCCTGTATTTACAATGGTTTTAGGGTCTTAAATCTCACCAAACGTGGCCTCAGCAGATACATTTCCAGTCACTTGTCTGAAATGGTGGACAGTCACTTGTCTGAAATGGAGTAGGTTTTTCCTGATTGGGCAGGGGGCTGGACTGGAAGACCTCCAAGGTCCCTTACAGCTATATTCTATTCTAATTTCCAACTATCCTTCCTTCTGGCTTCTGGCCCAGAGATTTGCATCCCCAATCTCATAAGCTATCTAGACCCAGGAAACGTGGGACCACTTGTGAAAGGACTTTTTTCCGATGTTGCGTGACTTGCCTATTATCCTGGTGCATAAGTATGTAAAGGAAATCAGGTCACACCAATGAGTGGGTAGTGTCAAGCTTGACTCTTTAACGTTAGCGATACTGCTAAGAATGCATGCTAAGAGAAATACACATTGTGATGTTGGATCTTAAATATCACACCGTTGAAAACTTACATCGCTCTAAGAGGGAAGAAATTCGTGTGTGTTTCTCTTTCTTTGTTGCAATGTTAATTGTTCCGTTCAGAAAGCAATCGGGGTTCCAGAATTCTGTGATTTTTTTTATGTTGTTGTTTTCAATTTGGAAAAAGAAATATTTTAAAATGCTCTACCTGTGTGTGCACGATTCAAGATTTATTCTGATATCGTTTTTTTTAATTTAAATTTCTTTTTTTTAAAAAAAGGCAAAGAAGCTCAGAGTTAATGCTGTAGCTTGTTGTTAGGATAGAATGTTTACATTTTGCGAATTAAGTTTAAGATTAAGATCTGGTAAAATAGAGAAAAGAGAAAATAAAGGGGAAAAATGCTGTTCTGTGTTTTTTTTAAAAGAAAAAATAAATGTGTATTGCTACGATATACACACTATGATTGAGCGATGATTGGTTTTAAAAAATTCTTGTTGATTTCTTGTGGTTCTCGTACCTAAAATATTTCAGAAATGGGGAAAAAATGTCTTAAAAGCTTTGAAGTATAAATCGGCACATTTGTAACGAGAACTTTCTTTTGTTGCCGTGCTGCAATAATTCTTTATTAAGGCTCTTTATAGTAAGCAAATATTTGCTGTCATTGAGAGCTATTTCACTTGTAGTTTATATCCCTTAGAATTAATTGTAGCATTTAAAAGTCTTGGGGGGATTTTTTTTTTAAATGCATGTCAGATCGCACAAAATAACATTTAGGTCTATATTTAGCCAGCCTAGCTGTAAATAATTATGGAACATCTGGAATTGGTAAAGGGATGAAGGATCGCTTGCTAGAAGTAACTTTCCTTTATGCTAGGCAGTTCTGATTTTTCCCATGTTCGTCTCTAAAATAAAAAAAAATGCGCTCGTTGTAATCTTGTGCCCTTTGGAGACATGGGGATGGTGACCTACATTACAGATTAGCCTACTTTGAAAAAAAAAGGCAGCTGTGCATTTCCATCTACCTTTGCAAATTTCTTTCTAAAGCAAGCGACATCTCAAGAGTGAAATCCATAGACGTAGGGACAACAAGAAGAAAACAGTATTTTTCTGAGAAAGAGAAACAGTATTTGTACCGGTGTATTTACTACTGCCAGTGTGGCTGTCCTAAAAATATTTGGAGATAGTCTCATAGAATTGTTGAAAGAAAAGTCTTCATCATGGTTTAAGTCGGGGATAAACAACATGGCGACTGCTTTGGAAAGAAGGTTGCAGTTTATTGAAGAGGAGAGCCAGACAGGAGGATGGCTCTGGAAGAAAAGAGAGGAAAAAAAAGGGCTGAGCACATGTAGGGACTGGGTTTTTATACCCTCTTGAGCCTTTTGTTGGGAGTTGTTTCCTGATCCTGTTTGAGGCTATTTCCTGTGTCATGTATTTTGCCCTTTATCCCTTTGGCATCTGTGAGTTAATCCTATTATGTCCTGTTTTAGACTTTGGGTGGGGTATGTAGATTTTAGATTTTAATAATCCAACTTTCCTGGATTATTTACCTCTGCATCTCTACAGAGCTGGGAGACCTGGGGCTATCAAGAAAAACTGGGCGTTACTTTCTGCCTCTTTAAGATCCTTTTAGGAAATATATTTTTCTGCCCTTTTAATATTTCCTTCTCTGGGGGGGGGGGGCTGACTTCCCGCAGAATCATAGGCCTGGAAGGGACCTCGGTGGTCTTTTGTGCCAACCTGTTACTCAAGACAGGAGGCAGGAGACCATCCCAGTCAAATGATTGTTCAGTCTATTTAAAAAACCCTCCAGTGATGGAGCATCCACAACCCCAGAGCAAGCTATTCCATTCATGAATTGCACTCATTTTCTCCTTACTTAATTGTTGTATCTCAGCTTCCACCTATTACTTCTTAACTTGCCATCTGACGCTCTAGAGAATAGGTCAATCCCTTCTTCTCTTGACAGCTCCTTGAGTACTGGAAGAGAACTGTCATGTAGGCTAGAGATATCTAGGTCCCTCAACTATTTCTCATACATACAATTTAGCCTCCAGGCTCTTGTCATCTTGGTTGTTCTTCTCTGCCCCCTTTCCAGGGTCTCAACGTCTTTTTTTTGTATTGTAGTGACCAGAACTGGACACAATATTCCCAGCATGGTCTCACCAGCATGGTGTAAAGTGGTGGTATTACTTGTCGTCGTGTTGACGCAATCCTGCTGTTGATGCAGCCTAAGATGTTGATGCATTGGCTTTTGTTGGGCAGCTGCAGCACACTGCTGGCGTGCTGCTGTACAGTTGTATTGCCTTTTAATCACCTGTTTATGCCTCTTTTTCTGAACGGCCTGGCTAAATAATCTGTTCAAGGGCTGTGGAACACTTAAGAGGCACGGATAGAGGAGAATACTTGTCGCTCAAGGTTGACATGAGCGGTGCATAGTGCTCTTTGAGATTGGTGGTTTTCTTGCAGATGTTTCATTACTAAACTAGGGAACATTATCAGTGCTAGAAGGGAGTGGGGTTTGTGGAGAGGAGGAGGAGGAGGAGGAGGAAGAGGAGGAGGACTGTGGGATCCTTAGTGTTCTGTGAGCTTGGTGATTTTCTTGCAGACGTTTCATTACTAAACTAGGTAACATTATCAGTGCTAGAAGGGAATGGGGTTTGTGGAGAGGAGGAGGAGGAGGAGGACTGTGGGGTCCTCGGTGCTCTCTGACCTTGGTGGTTTCCTTGCAGACGTTTCATTCCCAAACTAGGTTACATCATCAGGGCAGAGTAAGAGGCATTGGAAAACCCCTCTGGATGCTCCATTGCTTGTTAATTTGGGTGGGGGCTGAGAATGAGGTCCCTTCCTGAACTCACCAACCTTCAGTGAGTCAACAATTCACATTTTGAAATTACTGATATTTGGAAATCTACGTTAGTAACATATATGTATGTCTGAGTTAACTTTATCTTCCTAAAGCTTATCACCACAATTGACTTCTTTGTAGAGGTCTCTAGCAGCGGGCCACCGGTCACTGAAGCCCCTTGGCGTTTGAGCGTGAAAAATACATTTCACAGGAACTAACAAATCAAGTTTAAGTTTCTGAAAAAAGGAATAAGCCTCTGTCTTCATTTGCTAAATAAGGGCTAGGCATTCTTTTGAGAAACATTGTGCACATCTGGAATTTTGAAGGAATACTTCTGGGTTTGTATAAACTGGAAGCTGGCAGGAAATTGCTTATTTAAATATGTCTTCCATAGAAGTCATGAATAAACACAAGCTAACTGTTATAAGAAAGCAAAGTTCTTTTCACCCTATTAATCTACCCAAAATTTTGCAAACCGTTATCTGTTTTCCTTAACTGGTGGATAGGCTTCCAAATTAGGCAGTTTCTTCACTAGATTTGCATCCTGCCATTCCTGCAAGGGCAGAAGGCACTGTAGGTATTTTTTTCCACAGCAACAACCAGTAGTATAGGTTGACCCAATAGGTAGTAGTTATCCAGTCAGTTTCTACAACCTATGGAGCATACATCCACTCACCACCAGCCAAGCTGAATTCAGGAAGTATTTACATTTTGTTTGCAACCAAAGAAACGCATAATCCTTGACTTGCAAACTTTCATTTAGTGACTGTGTAGGTGAAGAGGGAAGGGGTGTCCCTCCTGCATTTTTCATTCAACCTACTAAACCCATCCTAAGTGCCCTGATTTTTCTTTTTTAAAAAAAGCAATATATTTTTTCTTTTTTTTAAAAAAACAATATATTTTTATTGAGGGTTTGATTTAAAAAAAACAGTGAGAAGGCAATGTTCATTAGGATGTAACCGGTCCCTCTATTTGCCCCCAATTCTGTGCTTCATTAGTAATTATTAATTACTAACTACTAAATCTAGATTTTGAAGGCAACTGTAATAGTCCAGTCAAAATAGTTCTGTTGTAAATTTATAATATATAAAAGAAAATAAATTGCAAGTAGGGAGGAGACATTAACTCTTAACTGTGTGTTGTTCTCTAGGTATTCCTGAAAAATGGATGATGACTACTTTGGAGGATTTGAGGTATGGAAGTAAAAATATGTAAGTGTTCGCCACTGATATTTTCAATAAGGAAGGCTATGTAGCACTCAGAGTTTGAAAGCATGGCAATCGATCGCTCTGTGTAAATGATTTGTGTAAATTTTATTCCGTCACCTGTAATGTGTCAGATTCTAATTTATGTAACTTGTTATGGATTTACGAGTTGCTAAGACGGGCAAGAAAACACAGTTTGCACTTGAAATGCCCTGGGATATTCTACTACTTCTTTGAATATCAAGCGGTAAAATTTCTCTCAATGTTCAGAACTGAACTGTATCAATGTTGATCACGTCTCGGGAATCTTTAGCAAGTGATTGCTTTCGCAGCGTTTGAAACTAGCTTATATTTATTTCCCCTCTTTACCAAATTCTTGTGTTTTAAAAGTGTCAGAATCCCGGACTTCTGCATCCGGATATGGTAGTTATTCCCTTGAAGGAGTTCTGCCTAAGTCCCTCTTCAGAGTCGGGCAGCAGAGGGAAGTTGAAATCCTGTTTGACCGGTGCTAATTTTTTTTGGGTGTGTGTGTGGGGGTGGCATTTCATCTCTCCCCCCCCTCTTTTTCCTAACAGAGTGCCAAAAGTTAGGAATACAGGAAGCTGGTTTATACTGGTTGGGAAAGCCATGCCAGGGGAGCGAATTTCCTGACCGTTGGGCCAATGTTTAATATAAAGTTATGCCAAACTTCACATTTTTATATAATATGGAAAGAAAATATTTTTGGCATAAATAAACAGCCAATCAGGGTAAAGTAACAGGGCGCTTTCAAATGCTCACACGCTGGTAATCAAGGAGAGATGCAGCCTAGAATTAAGGAGAAACTTCCTGACAGTGAGAACGATTAACCAGTGGAACTCCTTGCCTCCAGAAGTTGTGGGTGCTCCGTCAATGGAGGTTTCTAAGAAGAGACTGGACAGCCATTTGTCTGAAATAGTATAGGGTCTCCTGCTTGAGTAGGGGGTTGGACTAGAAGACCTCCGAGGTCCCTTTCAACTCTATTCTGTAACTAAGTAGTAAAACAGAGGTGGAAGCTGTTACAGTATTTGATTATGTGCTATACCAGGGGTAGGCAACCTTGGCTCTTTTATGACTCATGGACTTCAACTCCCAGAATTCCTGAGCCAGCTGGCTCAGGAATTCTGGGAGTTGAGGTCCATGAGTCATAAAAGAGCCAAGCTGGCCTACCCCTGTGCTATACTGTACTATATAATTCATTTGTTGAAGGTGCCAGACAGTTTTTGATGTGACTGTTTTTCTCTAGCGTCACATTATTGATGAACAAGCTCCTTAAAAAAAATACAGGGAGTACAAGATCAGCCAAACTGCAATCTTAGTGAAAGTTGAAATAGCATGAAAATGCCTTCGTACCAAAATCATATAAAAATGGTGCCATGACTAGCATCTTCACAGCTGGAGGCCGCATGTATGGCTTCATTGCAAAATGTAAGTAGTCTGCCGGGGGAAAAAACAACAACAACAACAACTAGATTTGATTTAGTTCAATCCAGGTACGATTAAATAAATTGTCATGCCCATTTGTCTCGTGGTGCTCCCCACGGAAGTGTGCGCATTGGAGCCATGGACACCAAGCTGGGCTTCAGAACTGCTTGGAAATTCTTCAGATTAATAATGAGCATTGAAGAAAATCTTGTGCCTAGCTGAACAATATGTGCCTTGCACTTTTAGGCTGCAGAAATTTTTTTAAAAGATGGAAACGGTGAACCTCAGACAACGTCTCCTGCTATTCCTTGGGCAGCCTTTTCCACAGGTATAGAGAAATACTGGTAATTTTGTGTGTGTGTGTGGGGGGGGGGGGTTCTTACGGGCTTTTCTGACTACTGGGGGCAGTGTCAAGAGGGAAATCAGTCTGGAGTCATCCAGCCTCTTTTGACATCTGTTAACTCTAATCTAGCTCTAATTTAGTGCTGACCATTAGCTGACCAGATTCTTGTGCCTAAGCTTGGGCAAAAAATCTTAATGTGTGGTCCTGACACTTTGCGCCTGACATGAAGATACGTTAGTCCTTCCTTTTATGTCATACTTGTTGTGATTCAGGGTCAGCCTGTGGGTTCGGCAGTTGGGTCGGACGACTCAGAGGAGGAGGAGGGGGGTGTTGAAGAGCTTGCTGATGATGGCTTTGAGGCTCCGCAGAGCCCTCAGCCAGGCCCCTCCCACCTGGTCACGATGGAGACCCAGCTGTGTGAGCCTGACAGTGTGGATGAAGATGACCCACAGCTGGCCCTGTTCAAGGACGCCCGACGCAGGAGGCAGTCAATCAGGAGTAAACAGAGGAAAGCAATGGGGCACCTCGGAAGGAGGCAGAGAGAGGCCACACCCTGAACTGTATTTAAGGGGAATGTGTGGGAGGGCTGGTTGGCTGAAGGCAACCGCTTGGATAGTTCCTGTTTCATAGCTCCTGTTTCATGGTTGGTGTCTGTTGCTCTGTTTTATGTTAATAAATTTGGCAGGCTTTATTCCAGCTTCTTGCCGTTTGTAAAGGGGTTGTCCCTGCTTTTGCTGCAGGGCGGGTAGCAGGCTGGTACAGAACAATACTCACATACACAGACATATACACTATGATGGAGATAGATTAGTTTATTTCCCAGCTTGAAAAAGATGTTTTGATTTTTAGTCCATTTCTAAAAGACTCCAGACGCTTTGCTGGTCTTTACTGATTGGAATAATCCCTTGGCCAGAGAAGTGAGTTCAATCATCTTGAACATTTCAGAAGTGAAATTCTCAAGCTTACAAACGCTTTAATGTTTCCAACCCGTACTGGCTTATAATAAGGGTTATTAAAGTACATTTTCCCCAAATACTATAACATTACATAGTATTTGTCTTGGGTTCTCAAGATGCCTTCCCGAATAATCTTTAGAACAGTTTTGTGAGATGTTGTGAACAACTTAGTGAGATGTTGTGTAGCGGAGAAAGAGTCAAGAATTAGATATTTGATTTTCGAGAAGGAGTGGAGATTTGATCTATGGATTTACCATCTGCAATTTTATCCTCTCTCTATTGGGTGTGCAGAAAACTAGACAGTGTGCAAATTCACTCCAGTTTGTGCAGAGTAGACAGACGCAAATTAAGTAATATCTGTTTGGCATACATAACTGCCTAAGCCGTTTTCCAAATCAGCATAACTGCAAAAACATTGAATTCTTGCTATACAATTATTTTGTTTCCATAACCTATATTTGTGTGTGTGTGTGTGTGTGCATCAATTAAGATCGTTTACCCTTAAAAATCATACAATTATTTTTACAAAGCAATGTTTATTCTACTCTCTTGCATAATTAGAACAATTTGAAAGTTTCACTCATGGCGTTTGTTTGCTCTTATGCTCTTACAACAGGAAAACTTATGAGAATTGGTACTATTTTGTTAAAAAAAGATAAACACACACACACACACACACACACACACACACTAAGCAAATTTGTGTTTTGTTTTTATGGTAATTCATGGTAATTTGTCGATTGTTTTTGGCTAGCACACCAAGTCCTTATTTTTAGCTTCACAGAAAGATACAAACTTTTAAAAACAGATGTCTATTGAAATTTCTTTTCCTTTCACTTGCATTCCTTTCTCTTCCTTGTTTTCAACAAATAGTGCCTGGAATTATTGTACCACCGACAGTTTCTGCCGGGCTGCTTTTGAAACAGGCTCCAGATGATGTCCCAACAGACACTCAACCGCCACCCAACACTTTAAGTGCAGCTGATCTTAAAGAGCAGGTAAAAATGATTTTATGATGATTTTTAATGCACGCAACAATACTTTTGAAACAGAATCCACGGTTGTAAATAAATTGTAAGTAGAGAAGGACGAGGGGGTGGTATGATAGCTGTCTTCCAGTACTTGAGGGACTGTGCCAGAGGAGAAAGGCTCAATTTATTCTCCAAAACAGCTGAAGGCAGGAGAAAAAGCAATGGATGGAAGGTTATCAGAAGAAGATCCAATCTGCAACTAAGGAGAAATTTCCCGAGAGAAGGTGTGTGAATTAATTAATCAGGGGAAGAGCTTGCCTCTGGAAGTTGTGGGTGCTCCAACACTGGAGGTTTTTAAGAAGAGACTGGACAGCCATTTGTTCAAAATGGCATAGGGCAGGGGTCTTCAAACCTGGCCCTTTTATGACTTGCGGACTTCAACTCCCATGCCTGGCTGAGGAATTCTGGGAGTTGAAGTCCACAAGTCATAAAAGGGCCAAGTTTGCAGACCCCTTGACTTGTGGACTTCAACTCTCAGAATTCCTGAGCCAGCATAGGGGAACTATGGCCCCTTCATGACTTGTGGACTTCAACTCCCAGAATTCCTCAGCCAGCATGGGAGAACAGTAGATCACTGTGGATTAATGGGACTTCCTTAGAAGTAATCTTGCATAAAGTGCAACGATCTGAATGTCTTCCCAGAGATATTGTTGCCCCCAAACCCGGTTGTCAGGATTAAAATTCAGATTTTAGTGTATCTAAAGTGATCTAAAACATTTCCTTTCACATACAGGATTATTGGAAATCAAAGTGTAGTTTAAGAAATAGGGTAAGGAATTGAATGTGGAATAAGCTATTTCCCCTTTAAGGAGGAAATTTCTTGACTATTGTGCTTTTTGCTTTTTTTTTTGAGATTGGAAAAATGATGAAAATTAGGGATGGAGAAATATCAGGCTAAAAATCTAACTAGGCCTGACAATGGGATGGTTCTTTAGATCAGCGTTTCCCAACCTTAGGAACTTGAAGATGCGTGGACTTCAACTCCCAGAATTCCCCAGCCATGCTATGCTGGCTGGGGAATTCTGGGAGTTGAAGTCCACGCATCTTCAAGTTCCTAAGGTTGGGAAACGCTGCTTTAGATGGGTAATTTAGTAGATGCTTCTGAGAAAGATCAACGTGTGCCTATTTTCAGATCTATACAGTCAGGAATACAGTTAGTCCTTGATTTACGACTCTAATTGGCATGCTAGGTGAGGTTGATGTTCTGAGTCATACACAGTTTTGTATTTTATTTCTCATGCTTGTTAAGCAGATCACTGCAGTTGCCATTAAGCCAATCCGGCTTCTGCTTGTTGGAAACTAACTGGAACTGTCAGAAACGGCAACAACTTCAGGATGCTGCAACTGTTGTAAATACATGCCGGCTGCCAATTGCCGAAATTTTGATCACAGGATTGTGGGGATGCTGGGATAGTCGTTAAGTGTAAGAATTGGTCCTAAGTCACATTTTTCAATGCCGTTGTAACATCCGACAGCCGCTAAACAAGTGATTGTTTGTCTAGGGCTACCTCTGTGTTTAAGCGTCACATGATTAAATCTTTACATCTGTACATCTCACTGTTTTGTGTCTTCCATAAAACAGTTGACTGAGAATCCAAAAAGAGCATCTGCCAGTTATGACGAAGCTGATACAAGATTAAGGCGAAATGATTCTGAAAAGCATTTTCAACAAACCCTTTCAGCTCTGGAAAGTAAACTTCAAACGGCAGATGAAGAAAAAGCTAGAATAAAAAAGGTATAGCTACA
Source organism: Vipera ursinii (assembly GCF_947247035.1). Classification (NCBI taxonomy): domain Eukaryota; kingdom Metazoa; phylum Chordata; class Lepidosauria; order Squamata; family Viperidae; genus Vipera; species Vipera ursinii. Next base: position 1,521,510 of record NC_139515.1, read on the forward strand.
AGTCTACAGAAACTCCCATTCAGGGCTGTGTGGTTGTTAAGCAGGGGTGGGGAACGATGGTCCTTTTATGACTTGTGGACTTCAGCTCCCAGAATTCCTCAGCCAGGCCTAGCGTGTGCCTGGCTGAGGAATTCTGGGAGTTGAAATCCATAAGTCATAAAAGGGCCATGTTTGAAGACCCCTGTCCTAGAGAATAACTATTTAAGTATGAGCCAGCTGTGAGGTGCAGCTGCCCCAAAAGCCAATGAAGTCCTAGGCTGCATCAACAGAAGGATAGTATTAAGATCATGTGAAGTGTTAGTACTGCTTTATGTTGCACTGCAAGGACCACATTTGAAATATTGCACCGAGGTTTGGTCACCACGATACAAAACAGGCGTTGAGACTCTAGAAAGAATGCAGAGAAGAGCAACAAGGATGACTAGGGGACTGGGGGCTAAAGCATACACTGAGTGGTTGTGGGAACTGAGTATTTCTAGTCTAACAAAGATATGGAGTAACATGATAGCAGTCTTTTAATATTTGAGGGGTGGTGACAGACAAGGGGGTCAAGCTATTCTCCAAAGTGCCCGAAGGCAGGACAAGAAGCAACGGATGGAAACTAACCAAGGAGAGAAGCAATCTGGAACTAAGGTGAAACGTCCTGACAGTGAGGACAATTAACCAGTGGAACTACCTGCCTCCAGAAGTTGTGGCTGCTCCAACACTGGAAGTTTTTAAGAAGAGACTGGACGATACCTTGTCTGAGATGGCATAGGATCTCCTGCTCGAGCAGAGGGTTGGAGTAGGAGACTAGGAACCTCCTTTCCAATTGTATTATTTTGTATTCTGTTGTGTAAGTTGGACCCTGAGTGGCACGTGTAGCTGACAATTATAAAAGAGAGGTGTTTTAATACAAGCCATTTTTTTTAGGAGTTGGAAGAGCTTTTGGAAAAACACAGGACTTTGGAAACCAATTACATGAAAGAAAAAGAAGATAAATTAATTTCACATAAGGATATATACGACAAGCTCCAGGTAATGTTTTAAGATTTGTATCCGCTGAGGACGTTCTGGATTGCTCTGTTAGTTTATAGGCCTAACCATAAAGAATGATAGAAATAGAAAAGAAAATGCATCTGTTTAAAAAAAGAACTAAGGTGGGGGTAGAGCTATTTTGAATAGTGTTGTTCTGTACCAGCCTGCTACCGGCCCTCCAGATAAGGCAGGGACAACCCCTTTACAAGAAGGCAAGAGGCTGGAACTAAGCCTGCCAAATTTATGAACACAAAAGCAAATAGAGCAAAACAAGACACGAACCATGAAACAGGAACTATTCAAACGGTTGTTTCAGCAAACCAGCCCTCCCACACATTCCCCTTAAATACAGTTCAGGGTGTGGCCTCTCTCTGCCTCCTTCCGAGGTGCCCCATTGCCTTCCTCTGTTTACTCCTGATTGACTGCCTCCTGCGTCGGGCGTCCTTGAACAGGGCCAGCTGTGGGTCATCTTCATCCACGCTGTCAGGCTCACACAGCTGGGTCTGCGTCGTGACCAGGTGGGAGGGGCCTGGCTGAGGGCTCTCATCAGCAAGCTCTCCAACACCCCCCTCCTCCTCCTCTGAGTCGTCCGACCCAACTGCCGAACCCACAGGCTGACCCTGAATCGCAACAAGTGTCTGTTATTCAGTTTATCTAGCCATTTCTGCTGGTTGTAACCCTTCTGTATGTTTATTGTGTTTATACATCCATTTTTAAAATCTCATCGCTCAGTTGAGCACTTAAAAATGTGTATTGGGACAAACATCCTGATACAGAAAAAGAAAAGAAAGCCTAAAAATGAGAAATATGAAGATGGAGCCGTATCAATAAACAAGAGTATTTGTAGCTCAGGGTTGAAATGAGGGATCTCTGAGCGTGCTTGTTTTCTTGCAGACATTTCAATGCACTGATGATGTTATCTAGTTGGGTAATGAAACGTCTGCAAGAAAACCAGCAAGCTCAGAGAGCACTAAGGACCCCACAGTCCTCCTCCTCCTCCTCCTCCTCCTCCTCCTCCATCATTCCACAATCCCTACTCCCTTCTAGCACTGATGATGTTACCTAGTTGGGTAATGAAATGTCTGCAAGAAAACCAGCAAGCTCAGAGAGCACTAAGGACCCCACAGTCGTCGTTGTCCTCCTCCTCCTCCTCCTCCTCCTCCTCCTCCTCCTCCTCCTCCTCCTCCTCCTCCTCCTCCTCCTCCTCCTCCTCCTCCTCCTCCTCCATCATTCCACAATCCCTACTCCCTTCTAGCACTGATGATGTTACCTACTTTGGGCCATGAAACATCTGCAAGGAAACCACCAAGCTCAGAGAGCACCAAGGACCCCACAGTCCTCCTTCTCCCCTCCCCCTCTTCCTCCTCCTCTTCCTCTTCCTCCTCCTCCTCCTCCTCCACCACCACCACCACCATCATTATTCCACAAACCCTATTCCTTTCTAGCACTGATGATGTTACCTAGTTGGGTAATGAAACGTCTGCAAGAAAACCACCAAGCTCAGAGAGCACCAAGGACCCCACAGTCGTCGTCGTCGTCGTCCTCCTCCTCCTCCTCCTCCTCCTCCTCCTCCATCATTCCACAATCCCTACTCCCTTCTAGCACTGATGATGTTACCTAGTTTGGGTAATGAAATGTCTGCAAGAAAACCAGCAAGCTCAGAGAGCACTAAGGACCCCAGAGTCACACCCTGGTTGGTATCTCTTTACTCTCCTACCACCAAGTAGGAGATACAGGAGTACAGCCAGCCATGCCAACAGGCTGAAGAACAGCTTTTATCCATGGGCTGTCGGCCTCTTGAACGGGAAAGAATTTTATAATTTTATGTACGATTGACTTGCGAGGCCGGTGTGTTGTGCAGTTAGCTCACTTGGTGTAATAAGATGGAGGGTTTGTGTCTCTGTGAGTTGGGGGTGGGGGCACGAAGGGAGGCTCAGCCAATCTCAATGTTTGTATACATGGTTGTACTTTGACAATAAAGGCTCATTCATTCCTCCTCCATCATTCCGCAAACCCTATTCTCTTCTGGCACAAAGGATGTTACCTAGTTTGGGTAATGAAACATCTGCAGGAAAGCAACCAATCTCAGAGAGCACCAGGGATCCATCTCAGAAAGTTGTCGCAGCAGAGCCATGACAGAGAGATTGCTTTTAATTGAAAGATTTATTCAAAGCTCCTACCTTAACCTAGTTTAAACTCCAAGGAACCTTCAGTGCTAAGGATCTTATCCTGTTCTTGTGTTCAGAAGGAAGCTTGGGTCCAGGTGAATAAGGGAATCAAACTGTTAGGGCTTCCGTTGCTTGTTTTCTTCATGGAAACAGGATGTTCGGCCCTCTTCACTGGGTCCCGTTCTAGGTACCATGTTGGTTTTTGCCTTCTCTGGCGTTAGGACCAGCACCTGTGGCCACACAGCAAGCAAGCTGAAAAGTACAGCTGTACAGCTTGTCAGCAACTTCATCCAGCGAAAACAGCTGGCTTTGGTACTGCATAAGTAAGAGAAAAATCAACATGAATCAGGGACTTGGTATTTTTCCAGATGAATCTGTAGGTACTGTGAGTCTTTGGGAACCTCACAATTAGTATAAAGGGCAAAAGCTCTCGGGATTATCTGGAAGCTTAGCCAATGAATTGTGGTGGAACAAGTTCTCATGGGCCAAAGGAACATGTAAGAAAAGCCACTTTAACTAGTTTTTAACCAAGATCAGCCAATGTTTCATGCAGCACCCCCAAACCGTGTAAGAGGAAAGTCAGAGTGGGGACGTTACTCCCGAATCCTTCTCAGGTGTAAGTTGCACAGGTGAGGCTCCTTCCGACAGGCATTAGTCACGCGTGCTTCCTCCAGCTTTATGGTCTCCGATATTTACTATATGCTTGCATAGTCCGCTTGCATCTCCCAGAACGAGCATTGGAAAACTTCAATTATAATTTTTCACTTGTCAAATCCGTTCCCAAACCGATAGATGTGTATATATTTAGATTCTCAGCAAGATCGTGTTCTTGAAAAACAATGCAACTTCATGTGGTTTGGTCTTCTCTCTCAAACATAGTTACAGTATTTTCTTTTAGAGTTGGCAACCATTTTTGGAATTAAACACAAATCCTGGATTTGATTTTGAAGGCTGAAATGTGTCTTTATACTCCTGCCACCCCTCTATTTTTTCTTTTATTTTTTCCCCCATATCTTAAAGCTGGAAGAATCCTCGTTACAATTCACTCCGTCCCAGTGGTAATTAGGAAACAATGGTAAGAAGTGATTCAGAAGAGCATCATTGCTGCTGACATTTAGGATAAAAATAGCCTTGGCTTTCATTATTCTGAACAATCTCAAACTCAGGGATTCAGTTACGAAGTGACCCTATAGACAAAGTTTTAATGTATGTTTGTGTGGGAGAGGTTAAGGTATTCAAAGGAACTGGAGAGCAGCAAAATTTCGAAGCTTCCAGTCACTCTGTAGTGAATACAAAATAGGGATTGGATCAGGAGAGAGAAAGAACTACTGCAGGAAGAGAATTTCACCTATTAAAAATATTATATTCTGTCAAGATAGTAATTGGAGTGACAGGTGAAGAGTCACCAATTAAATAAAGATTATGACTTACCATTTTAAATTTATGTAACTGATCACATATAAATAACTATTAAAAGTCACCTGTCTTTGAGGTCATTGCAAAAAAAGTATATCCTCTAATTAATTGGAACAACCACACTGTTGTCAAAAGGAAAAATAATTAAAACCAAGTTAACTTCTTTTTAGATACATGATAGTAATGTATCAGAAATAAAATAGTTTCAAATCAAGTCAAATCAAATTGAATCAACTTGAAGTAAAGTTGAATAATGATGATGATGATGATGATGATGATGATGTTGGAAGGGACCTTGGAGGTCATCTAGTCCAACCCCCTGCTCAGACAGGAAACCCTATACCATTTCAGACAAATGGCTGTCCAGTCTCTTCTTAAAAACTTCCAGTGTTGGAGCATTCACAACTTCTGGAGGCAGGTGGTTCCACTGGTTAATTGTTCTCATTGTCACAAAATTTCTCCTTGGTTCCAGGTTGCTTCTCTCCTTGATGAGTTTCCATCCGTTGCTTCTTGTCCTGCCTTCAGGTGCTTTGGAGAGTAGCTTGACTCCCTCTTCTTTGGGGCAGCCCCTGAGATACTGGAACCCTGCTATCATGTCCCCCCTCGTCCTTCTCTTCGTTAAAGTAGACATACCCAATTCCAGTAACCTTTCTTGGCATGTTTTAGCCTCCAGTTGCTCTTCTCTGCACTCTTTCTAGAGTCTCAACATCTTTTTTACATCGTGATGACCAAATCCTCCTTTCTCCAAACAAGTGTTCATTCCTCTTTATTGAAGAGTATAATGGGAGAGTATAATGCAACTTTTAGTATGCCGCTAAATCTTCAATCAGCAAAACACTGTTTAATGCTGTTCTTGAGAAGTCATTCCTTCACATTAAATACTAACTTGAGAAAAATTTGAGAGGTGAACTTGATGGAGCAGCTTCTCTGTTGAGTTCCAAACCTATCTTTCTCCCAATTATAGGAGTCTGAATTCTTGATCCTGAAGCGGCAGTAAAGATGGAATGAAAAGTCTCTTCCTGAAGTGAAAAGGAGGGGAAGCCATGAATGATGAAGGATTGGTGGAGTGTTTTATTCAGGGTTGTGAGTATGATTCCAAAAGACGCATGTTTTGAAAAGGGGCTCTGCTGTCATCACCCATAGTCGCCAAGTTACAAAAAAGATGTTGAGACTCTGGAAAGAGTGCAGAAAAGAGCAACAAAGATAATTTGAGGGCTGGAGGCTAAAAAAAAAAAGAAAGAAGAACAATTGCGGGAATTGGCTATGTCAGGGGTCAGCAACCTGAAACAGTGAAAGAGCCACTCGGAACCGGAAAAACTGGGAGCCGCAAAAAATGTGTGCGCATGCGTGTACAAGCTTGCATGTGCAGAACAGGGTTTGACTGAAGAGTGGAGCCAAGGCGAGATATGCACCTACCCTGCATATTTGAATTGATTGGTTGAACTTTATTAGTCCCACTTTTTTTTTGGGGGGGACTGCACATGGCAGAGGACTGGGAGCCGCAGGAGACGGCTGAAAGAGCCGCATGCGGCTCCGGAGCCGCGGGTTGCAGACCTGTGGGCTATGTCTAGTCTAGTGAAAAGAAGGAATAGGATTGGCATGATAGCAGTCCTCCAATATTTGAGGGGCTGCCACAAAGAAGAGGGGGGGTCAACTTATTTTCCAGAGTACAAGAAAGAATGGATGGAAACCAATCAAGGAGAGAAGCAAGCTAGAACTAATTTCTAGGTTCCTGTCAGAAATTTCCTGACAGTAAGAACAATCAACCAGCGAAACGACTTGCCTTCAGAAGCTGTGGGTGCTCCGTCGCTGGAGGGTTTTCAAGGGAAAACTGGACACCCATTTGTCTGAATCGGGTCTCCTGCTTGAGCTGGAGGTTGGACTAGACGTCCTCCAAGGCCCCTTCCGACTCAGTTACTCTGAGTCTGGAACATCTAGATTGGTCCTTAATAATTGAAGTATGTAGGATGATCTCTGTAGGTTGGTAGATCTGAATACAAGTTGCTGGGCAAGGTGGCTTGGGTGTGTGTCTTGGAGGTAGGTGATTTCTCTGAGGAAAAACACTAGAAAATGTATGTGGTTTTCTTTTTTAAAAGTAATATGACTTGCATCCTGTTAAATACCATCTTCTAACAAAATATTTAGGTTGGTTTTGGGCGCAGACATGGAGGAGACAGAACCTGAATAATGAAAAATAGTGTTAAAAATCTACTGTATCTGCCTGTGAATTTGTAGATGAGATTCCTGGACTATTGACAAATTAAGGAAGAGCTTGGAATTAAGCTCTGCCAGTGGGTGGAAATGTACTTTTTTAGTCACTAAAGTGGGTTTTGGCTGTTTATTTGGAGAGATTTTATGTTTATGATAATACCCTCTTGCCTATTTCCCTTCAGTTTTTCTGCAAGGGCTCCGCTGTCAATTCTTCGTCTCTCCCCCCCCCCCTTTTTTAACATTTTTTAAAACTCTACAACATTGTTCTTTGAACCACTTGGAACTGTGAAGTTGCTCAACCAGCGAGAGTGGAATTGAATAAAACGGATCAGAATAACATAAAGCGACCCTACCAGTTGGCCTGTTTGGCCTGAGTTTAGTTCAGGGGTCTTCAAACTTGGCCCTTTTTATGACTTGTGGAATTCTGGGAGTTGAAGTCCACAAGTCATAAAAGGGTCAAGTTTGAAGACCCCTGCTTTAGTTCATTTTTTATCAATGGGTGTTCAGATAAAACTGACCCCACTCTTCTGCCATCAGGGCAGTAAAAGGTGGAGACGGTCAAAGAAGGTCTTGGAGGATGGCCTGTCTGGCCTTGGGAAGGAAGATCTGTGATCCTTGAAGCAACCTTATAGGCCAGATAGCATTGTAACTCTTGAATGCCTGGATCCTACTTTAGAGCAGAGCAACAACAATGTATTGCCCTGTTCACCGCCCTGAATCCTTCAGGAGAAGGGCGGTATATAAATTAAATAAATAAATAAATAAATAAATAAATAAATAAATAAATAAATAAACAAACTTAAAAATGCATGGACTTCAATTCCCAGAATTCTGCAGCCAGCTTAATGGCTGGGGGAACCCGAGACTTGAAGTCCACGGACCTTCAAGTTGCTAATGTTGAGACATACTACTTTAGAGAGAGCAACCTCTTCTTGGGAAGGGCATTAGAAGTGAAATGCAACCTTTGAGCAACCTGTCATAAAAATCACAAGACGTAATGCCAAAAAAGCCAACACAGTGCTGGGCTGCATGAACAGAGGGATAGAATCAAGATCACATGAAGTGTTAATACCACTTTACAAGGCCTTGGTAAGGCCACACTTGGAATACTGCATCCAGTTTTGGTCACCACGATGTAAAAAAGATGTTGAGACTCTAAAAAGAGTACAGAGAAGAGCAACAAAGATGATCAGGGGACTGGAGGCTAAAACATATAAACAACAATTACTGGAACTGCGCATGGCTAGTCTAAAGAGAAGGAATAGGGGTGACATGATAGCAGTCTTCCAATATCGCAGGGGTGGCCCCAAAGAAGAGGGAGTCAAGCTATTCTCCAAAGCACCTGAAGGCAGGACAAGAAGCAACAGATGGAAACTAACCAAAGAGAGAAGCAACCTAGAACTAAGGAGAAATTTCCTGACAGTTTGAACAATTAACCAGTGGAACAACCTGCTTCCAGAAGCTGTAGGTGCTCCAACACTGGAGGCTTTTAAGAAGAGACTGGACAGCCACTTGTCTGAAATGGTATAGGGTTTCCTACCTGAGCAGGGAGTTGGACTAGATGACCTCCAAGGTCCCTCCCAACTCTGTTACTCTGTTAATTGCTGCAGCCCCTCTAGATTAACCCACCACAAGAAAACTGGTTTGTTCAGTGAATAGATGATACTCATCTTTTTCAGAAAACAGTCCGCTCCATATTACTCTTTTGAGATGGAGACTGAAGATTTATGCTCATCCTGGCCCCAGACTTTGCCTTTTCTCTCTTGCATATATGGTGGCCAGGATCTCGTGTCTTCCAGTTTGGGGTTACTGAATAGTAGCTGAAGGATTAGATGTCTAGACACTTAAACGTTTCAGTAATATTCTGACTCAGTCTTCTAAGTATAGAAATGTATTTATTCTTCCATAAACGTTTGGATATTAACAATTTCAAGATGGATGCAATTATTTCAGAGGCTTCCTCAAGCGAGAATCATAATGAGTAAAATTAGATTATAGCTTAAAAACCACTATAAAATTGATGATAAAACTTAAAGCAGAGCTTAGTTCTTTTTTTTTATTCCAGGGAGGCGTTTAATCTTAAATTTCAAGTTACATTGTGCCCTTTAAAATAAACTCTCATACAAATGAAGAGTTGGTTATAATGCCTAGAATTATGTTTTCTTAAAGCTAAATACATGGGCTTTTTTTGGTCAGACACTGTGCTTTTCTCTGTAAAATAATAAACCAGAGATGAAAATGTAAGATTATCGTGATAAGCATGAAAAGACATGGGTTATACTTTCATGAAAAAAAAAAACCTGTGGGAAAGAAGAATGAATAACAGGATGGAACTTCAATTACTGAGAATTGCCAAAGGTCCATAGAACATAGAATAGCATAGTTGGAAGGGACCTTGGAGGTCTTCTAGTCCAGCCCCCTGTGCAAGCAGGGGACCCTATACCAGGGGTAGGCAACCTCGGCTCTTTTATGACTCACGGACTTGAAGTCCGTGAGTCATAAAAGAGCCGAGGTTGCCTACGCCTGCCCTATACCATTCCAGACAACTGGCTATCCAGTCTCTTCTTAAAAAGCCTCCAGTGATGAACCATCCACAACTTCTAAATTTTTCACACCCTTTAACAGAATAACATCATTGGAAGGGACCTTCTCGTCCAACCTCCAGCACTTGAGGAGCTGTCACAAAGATGAGGGGATCGATCTGTTCTCCAAAGCATCTGAGGACGGGAAAAAGACATAGCAGGTAGATGATCATTAAAGAGAGAAGCAACCTGGAACTAAGGAGAAACTTCCTGACAGTGAGAACGATTAACCCGTGGAACAGCCTGCCTCCAGAAGTTGTGGGTGCCTCATCACTGGAGGTTTTTAAGAGGAGACTGGACAACCATTTGTCTGAAATGGTATAGGGTTACCTGCCTGAGCAGGGGGTTGGACTAGAAGATCTCAAATGTACTTTCCAAACCTATAATTCTTTGTTCTTCCAGGTCCAATTTCCTAGTAAGTCCTACAGAGAAGTTGCTGCTTAGAACATGCATTTTGCAGCATTTTTTCCTAACGGATTCCTCTGCACACATGTTGGCGTCGGTATAAATATCATATCTGGGCCTTTAGACTAGACTAGACTAGACTAGACTAGACTAGACTAGACTAGACTAGACTAGACTAGACTAGACTAGAATAGAATAGAATAGAATAGAATAGAATAGAATAGAATAGAATAGAATAGAAATACAGAATAGAATAGAATAGAATAGAATAGAATAGAATTAATAGAATAGAATAGAATAGACAGAATAGAATGGAAATATAGAATAGAATAGAATAGAATAGAATTAATAGAATAGAATTAATAGAATAGAATTAGAATAGAATAGAATAGAATGGAATGGAATGGAATGGAATGGAATGGAATGGAATGGAATGGAATGGAATGGAATGGAATAGAGCTGGGAGGGACCTTGGAGGTCTTCTAGTCCAGCCCCCTGCTCAAGCAGGAGACCCTATACCATTTCAGACAAGTGACTGTCCAGTCTCCTTAAAAACCTCCAGTGATGGAGCACCCACGATTTCTGGTGGCAAGCTGTTCCACTGGTTAATTGTCTTCTCCGTCAAGGAGTTTCTCCTTAGTTCCAGGTTGCTTCTCTCCTTGATGAGTTTCCATCCGTTGTTTCTCGTCCTGCCTTCAGGTGCTTTGGAGAATAGTTTGACCCCCTCTTCTTCCTTGTGGCAGCCCCTCAGACACTGGAATGCTGCTATCATGTCTTCCCTATTTCTTCTTTTCTTTAGACAGGCCAAACCCAAGTCCTGCAGCCGTTCTTCATAAGTTTTAGTCTCCAGGCCTTTATTTAAATATTTCTATTTTTTCCTCTTAATAATCGTTAAGGGGACAGACGGGAGGGAGTTTTGTAAAGCATGAAAAATCCTGGATGAATGACAGAAACATTAAATATTTCCCCTGTTCCCCCAAATTAAGAGCTAAACGGTTAATAAAAAGTTCTTAACAATAGGCTGTAATCATTTGGCTAGCACTTCAGATTTTCAACACATTTTCATTCTGTCACTCCTTAAATTGTGTTACTGTAGGAAAGCTCTGAGAGCAGATGACAGATCCATTAATCTTCCATTGCACAATCACAACGTGTCTGTTTTGCTAACACTTCTATTACAACAGAGATTTAGCATCATCTTTTTAAAACTATAGTCTCCTTGGCGTAAAATATAATACCGAGCTTGTTATACTTCCCTCATTAGACAACAGGGTTTGATGGATCTTTTGCCTTGAGCAATTCTGAATGTGTCTGAACTCGGAAAGACAAAACACAGCAATTTCAGTAAGATTCAATACAATATATAGGAGTTGCATTTCACAACCTCAGCACTGTGAAAAACCCCTAAGCAGCATGAACACGGGGCACTAATTGCCTAACTATAACATTGAAGGATCTCCCATGTTGAACATCTGGCCTTTTCTAGGCAACAAATATATTGAATAATAAAAGGACGGTGTTTTTTTTATTAATTTATTCTCTTTTTTTTCTTTTTGGCATCGCTGCAGTTAATTCTCATTTCGATTTTTAAACAAGACGAATGGGAATGGAAACAATGCTCAACTGGAGGATACATTTCAGGTCTTCCAAAAAGACATTCCCGTTGGTGACATAGTTTCACCCACCGGTTTTCAGAAATAAATATACATTCATCTGTACCCATCACACTGTCCCCTTTGGGGATGAGCGTTGTTAAACAGATCGCAGGAAAAAAAAAAGATAAATTGTAAATGCAAGAAATTGAAGGACTGCTCTATGGAAAAAAAAGACAAAATGTAGTTAAAACTAGTTTTACTAGATATACATTTCCATACCTTGGGATGCTTGCAAACTATCCTTGTTTTCACCATGCCCATACAGTGTATATAGTTTTCTTAAAAACTGTTCATCTCTCTCTTTGAGGAACTCATTAATTCCATCCATCCTTCATTTCCTTGATTTCTCCCTTCCAATCTACCTGATCACTCTTCCTTCCCACTTTTTTGCAACCCATTTTTTACAACCAGACAAGCAAAGTCAGTGGGGAACCCAGCTTCATTTAACAATTGGGTTGCCGACGAATATTGTTTCCAATGAACAGGGAGGAAAGAAAAGCAAGCAGTGTAAATTCCCTAAATGATTGAATTCTTCTTCTTCTTCTTCTTCTTCTTCTTCTTCTTCTTCTTCTTCTTCTTCTTCTTCTTCTTCTTCTTCTTCTTCCTCTTCTTCTTCTTCTTCCTCTTCCTCTTCTTCTTCCTCTTCTTCTTCTTCTTCTTCTTCTTCTTCTTCTTCTTCTTCTTCTTCTTCTTCTTCTTCTTCTTCCTCTTCTTCTTCTCCTTCTCCTTCTCCTTCTCCTCCTCCTCCTCCTCCTTCGTTCTAGGTTGCTTCTCTCCTTGATTTGTTCCCATCGATTGCTTCTTGTCCTGCCTTCAGGTGCTTTGTAGAATAGCTTGACTCCCTCTTCTTTGGGGCAGCCCCTGAGATTTTGGAACACTGTTGGAACAAATAACATTATCAGTGCAATGAAAGGGATGTTACCAGACCTGGTTATGAAACATCTTCAGAAAAACATCCAGAGCACAGAGGCCATGAAGAACTCAGCAATATATATATGTAATAGTAAAGTTGGAAGGGATCTTGGAGGTCATCTAGTCCAACCCGCTGCTCAGGCAGGAAACCCTATACCATTCCAGACAAATGGCTATCCAGTCTCTTCTTAAAAACTTCCAGTGTTGGAGCATTCACAGCTTCTGGTGGCAGGTTGTTCCACTGGTTAATTGTTCTCACTGTCAGGAAGTTTCTCCTTAGTTCCAGGTTGCTTCTCTCCTTGATGAGTTTCCATCCGTTGCTTCTTGTCCTGCCTTCGGGCGCTTTGGAGAATAGCTTGACTGCCTCTTCTTTGGGGCAGCCCCTGAGCTACTGGAACCCTGCTATCATGTCCCCCCTCGTCCTTCTCTTTGTTAAACTAGACATTCCCAATTCCAGCAGCCGTTCCTTATATGTTTTAGCCTCCTACAAGCTGAAACTACAATATATTAGTTTTTCCCCCTCTGCCCCCTCCATTATCTCTGCACAAAGGGCTGGTGTTGCTTTCGGATACTGCATAGTATGTAACTGTGAGGTGTCCTTGCTCCTCTCTGAGCTTGGTTGTTTTCTTGCAGATGTTTCATTACTCAGCCTAGGTAAACCCAAAGGCAACTGGACTTCCTTTTTTTCCTTGAAGATGTTTCACTTATCATCCAAGGAGGGTTCTTCAGTTTGCTCAAAACTGGAGACGCTTCTGAGATGAGAAGCGAAACCTCTTCAAGGAAAAACAAACAAAGTCCAGTTGCCTTTTCATAAAGCACCTTTGGGTTTACCTAGGTTGAGTAACGATGACGGAGGATCTGCATAGAAACCAAACTAGGTAACATTACTGTCTAGCATTGATCACCACAGTCTAGCACTGATAATGTTACCTAGTTTGGTAATGTAATGTCTGCAAGAAAACAACCAAGCTCAGAGGGTATCAAGGACGTCTCAACCCTGAGCTACAAATATTTTCCTTTATTGGTATGTAACTATATAGAATTACTACTAGTGGGTACTCCTTCCTGATGGATAACAAAGAAATAATGATTACTACAAGGAAAGAGTTTGCTTTCATGTTTGTGTCTTCTATCTTTGATGAAACTTCATTTTCTCTCCCAGTAGAAAAAGTAGGTTTATGTCTATCAATTCAGTCCTGGTATGCACATGTTGTATCTGACAAGGCTGTGTTGCCAGCCTCTGTTTTCACATCTAGAACATAACTGAATCGCAGTGATTTAAATTACACTTAGTTCTGCTTAAATTTGAAGCATGCAAACATTGGTACAATAGCCTTGAGTTAGCCTTATGCGTCACATATAATTGATTGTAATTCCTTCCAGCAAATTGCTGTGCTAACAATCATTTCCAAGATTTTTTTGCTCAGCAGAAAGTATATTTTTCAGGCCAGTGCTGAGTCGCTTTGTAAAAATAGTTTCACCGGTAGGTAGGCCAATTTCTTTGAAAGCAACCTTTGTATTTTGATACTCTGTGTAATGATGTTTAAACATCACATAGATCTAGTTACATATCAATTAGAGAACGTCGTTCAGGCCATTTTGGTACGGGCATGGATGAATACCGAAATATTTAATTATGCTGATTATTGTGGATATTGTTGAATTTGGCACTACCTGCCATTCTAGTTTACTTTTTAATTCTTAGATATGATTTACGATTTAAATATGATTTAAATAAGAGGCTGCTTAAGGACAGGAAAAGAAATTGAAGAAATTCTTCAGTATCTCACTGGAGTTTTCCAAAAAGATTCTTCAATGAGCATTTCTGAAGATTTGTAGAGTATGAATGGACCAAAGCAGAACTGTTAGATCAGGGGTGGGCAAATATGGCCCCTTTACGATCTGTGGACTTCAACTCCCAGAATTCTTGAGTGAGCCTGCTGGCTCAAGAATTCTGGGAATGGAAGTCCACAGGTCATAAAGGGACTGTAGTTGCCCATCTGTGTGATAAAGCTTCTGCATATGAGAAGGTGAACCTACAAAGAGCCAGCCATGTGATGCAGCTGTCAAAAAAGCCAACACAGTCCCAGGCTGCTTTAACAGACGGATAGAATCGAGATCACGTGAAGTGTTAATACCACTTTACAAGGCCTTGGTAAGGCCACACTTGGAATCCTGCATCCAGTTTTGGCCACCACGATGTAAAAAAGATGTTGAGACTCTAGAAAGAGTGCAAAGAAGAGCAACAAAGGTGATTGGGGGACTGGAGGCTAAAACATACAAGGAACGGTTGCTGGAATTGGGTATGTCCAGTTTAATGAAGAGAAGGACGAGGGGTGACATGATAGCGGTCTTCCAGTATCTCAGGGGCTGCCCCAAAGAAGAGGCAGTCAAGCTATTCTCCAAAGCATCCAAAGGCAGGAAAAGAAGCAACGGATGGAAACTGAATAAGGAGAGAAGCAACCTGGAACTAAGGGGAAATTTCCTGACAGTTAGAACAATTAATCAGTGGAACAACCTGCCTCCAGAAGTTGTGAATACTGGAAGTTTTAAAAAAGAGACTGGACAACCATTTGTCTGAAATGGTATAGTTTCCTGCCTGAGCAGGGGGTTGGACTAGATCAGGGCTTTTGAACCTTTTCACCCATTGTACTACTTTTAGGATATGGCAACATCCGAGTACCAGCAGTCGCCTACCCACCCACCCACCCACCCACCCACCTACCTACCCACCCACCCGCCCGCCCGCCCGCCTGCCCATCTATCTATCTATCTATCTATCTATCTATCTATCTATCTATCTATCTATCTATCTATCTATCTATCTATCTATCTTTACCATTCTCTCCTCTCTCATCTGTCTATCTATACCATTCTCTCGTCTTATCTGTCTGTGTATATCTATCTATCTATCTATCTATCTATCTATCTATCTATCTATCTATCTATCTATCTATCTCCCTCTTCCTCCCTCTCCCTCTCTACTTACTATCTACCTATCCATAAATAAATAAATAAATAAATAAATAAATAAATAAATAAATAAATAAATAAATATCTTAAGCTTTCAAGCTATAAAATGCTTTGTGTCATCAAACTAGAGATACACTGAATGTATCACCAAACTAGGTAACATTATCAGTGTTAAGAGTTACCTAGCTAGCACTGATGATGTTTCCTAATTTGGAGTCTCTTTCATTTTGAAGTTCAATTCCATTTTAGCCACCTTCAGTTTTTTATAAAAATAATAAAGGCAGGATACTAATCAATCAATCAATCAATCAATTAATTAATTAAATCCTTTTATTCAATAACCTCTAGGCCAAGTTGCCATATTCTATTCTGTTCCATTCCATTCCATTCCATTCCATTCCATTCCATTCCATTCCATTCCATTCCATTCTATTCTATTCCATTCCATTCTATTCTATTCTATTCTATTCTATTCTATTCTATTCCATATTTTCTATTCTATTCTTCGTATCCTGCCTTTACTTACAAACAGTCAAGGTGATGAACTTATCCAGCACAACTTCCTCCTATTTCCTCACAACAACAGTCCCGTGAGGTGGGTTGGGCTGAGAGAGAGTGACTGGTCCAAAGTCACCCAGCTGTTTTTTTTTTATGGATCTAAGGAAGGACTAGAACTCACAGTCTCCCACTTTCTAGCCTGGTGCCTTAACCACTAGACCAGGGGTAGGCAACCTTGGCTCTTTTATGACTTGTGGACCCAGCATTCCTGAACCAGCCATGCTGACTCAGGAATTCTGGGAGTTGAAGTCCGCAAGTCATAAAAGGGCCAAGGTTGCCTACCCCTGCACTAGGCCGAACTGGCTTTCCTGCCTTGACACTGAATCTTCTTGTGGATGTGTGGGCAGGGAGCTTCATTGTATGGTAAAACAGCAACAGCTGGATAGACTGGCATGGGCCCCTTGTTTCATAGAAGGTCAAAAATCTAAATTGCTTTGGGAATAATAAGTTGCCCTTTCTGCTAACTGTGGGCAAGGCTGGTTATCTAATGAGGTATTTATCCTCCTTGGTTCACATTGCTTTTCGCTAAGCCTTAGCTGGAGTGAAAGAGAACTCATAATCAGACTACGAAGTTACGTTCAGACCAACGTTTCCCCAGCAGGATCCAACAAAATGTCTTTGTCTCTTACGTTATCGTCTTGGAATTAAAACTCTGGAATTGGAAGCAGAGAAAGCCTTGGTAGCAACGATGCCTCTTTAATAGACATTAAAGTGTGTCGGTGACGCCTGCCCAGATGTAGTGGCCTGGAAAAAAAAGCTCGACCATTTTTCCTCATTTTTGCCTCTTATATATCTTTGTCTCCAGGAGAAGCATAAAGCGGAGTTGGAAGATTTAAGAAAAGCTGGACACGAGGCCTTGTCTATTATCGTGGAAGAATTCAAGGTAACCGTCGTGTTCTTTTCCAGGGTTTGAATTGGCTTCTAAATCCGTTCTGATTGTAGGATAGATTTCTTGCTGGGAAGAGGCAAACTAGAAACTGGAGACTTGTTTGTTTGCCTTTTTTTTTTTGTACCCACATCCTTAAAGCTGTTTTTGTAGGGAGGTGGTTCCAAAAAAAAAAAAAAAGAAAAAGTAAGTTTAAAAGAAATTTTCGGGGATATCAAGCAGATGACCTTTCTGCTGTGAATGATGGGAAGGAAGGACCTTTGCAGGAAATGATGATTTTTTTTTTTAAATTCCATTTATATCCCGCCCTTCTCCGAAGACTCAGGGCGGCTTACAAGCTTAGCAGTAGCCTTCATTCTATGTATATGCCTGCTTATTAGGGCTTTCACACACACACCCCAAGCAGCATTATTACAAAGTCAGCTTAATTGCCCCCAACAATCTGGGTCCTCATTTTACCTACCTGGGAAGGATGGAAGGCTGAGTCAACCTTGAGCCTGGTGGGACTCGAACCTGCACTAATTGCAGGCAGCTGGTGTTACTTAAGGAGGCATTAGCCCACTGCTCCACCAAGGCTCTGGAACGGTCCAGTGGATCAGCTGCTACTTCAGTCTTCAGAAAAAGAAGACTTTTTCTAGCTGTCTATGGGGATTCTCAGTCATCTGGGTCCTGATTACCCCAAAGATGCTTTTTCCAAAAGGCAACTGACTTTCTTGGTTTTTTTTCTTCTTTCAAAACGTTTCAGTTCTCATCCAAGGACTTTCTTCAGTTCTAACCCAGTTAGAACTGAAGAAGCTTCTTGGATGAGAAGTGAAATGGTTTTGGAGGGGGGAAAACACACACACACACACACACACGAGAAAGTCCAGTTGCCTTTTAGAAAAAAGTACTTTTGGAACACAACTTTTTCTCCTGCAAACCAAGATGGTAGATGGGTTTGGAGTCAGAATCCTGGAGGAAAATCTGTCCTCTCCCCTCCCCCCCCAATTCAGGGTGCAAAATAATAATAATAATAATGAGCAAGGATACTGAACACGGTGGTCACTTGAAAACCAGGGACCTGGGAAACAAAACTATTTAGTGCAACTTTTTATTATGGTCACTCACCAACACAAACTTAATTACTGGAGTCTGCGAGTCTGGCTTTCAGCCGCTTGAGTCATCCTTGTGAAGAATGGGGCAGAAAAAGAAGATAGGTACCGTGAAGATTTTCAGCAGCAATTAGTATCATGGACTATGGTGTCCTTTTTGCACTGGCTGTGTTGATTCCTGAGGGCTACGTCACTGGAAGTAATGTTGGGAAATGGCTAATTTCATCCCTGCAGGAAATCACAGTGGATAATATCTGCATGAATGGATGTTTGGGAATTGAGCTGGAGTGACATCAGAGTATGACTCATGCCGCTCTGCCTCTGACTTTTCTCTAATCCAGTGTTTCTCAACTGTGGCAACTTGAAGATTATTATTATTATTATTATTATTATTATTATTATTATTATTATTATTATTATTATTATTATTATTATTAATTAAATTTATATACCGCCCTTCTCCCGAGGGACTCAGGGCGGTGAACAGGGCACATATAAATAGCAAATACAAAAATTAAAAAGAAAATTAAATAATCACCCAGTAAAACAATACAGTATAAAAACCCATTAACCCTAAAATCCCCCCATCAGGCCAGGCCAGCTTGTTCGAATAAGTGGGTCTTCAGACCGCGTCGGAAGGAGCGGAGGTCCGGTGCCGTCTGGAGCTCGACCGGCAGCTGGTTCCATAAAGCCGGAGCGCCCACAGAGAAGGACCTCCCCCTGGGGGCCGCCAGCCGACATTCTCTGACCGGAGGCACCCTGAGGAGGCCCTCTCTGTGGAAACGCACAGGGCGGAGGGAAGTTGACGCCGGCAGCAGGTGGTCCCCAAGGTACTCCGGACCCATGCCATGTAGGGACTTAAAGACCATAACTAGAACCTTGAACCTCACCCGGAAGACAACTGGTAACCAATGCAGCTCACGGAGCAAAGGTGTAACATGGGAGTACCGGGAAACTCCCAAGACAACTCTCGCGGCCGCATTCTGTACCAGTTGGAGCCTCCGAGTGGTCTTCAAGAGCAGAAGATGGGTGGTCTTCAAGGGCAGAAGATGGGTGGACTTCCACTCCCAGAATTCTCCAGGCAACATGGGAGTTGAAGTCTACCCATCTTCCAGCTGAGTTGAGAACAGTGCTTTAATCTCAGAAGGATGCAAAGGACCAGACTGCTATCTAACCAGACTGTAGGAGATGACCAGGTTGAGCCCGAGGGAAGGGTCAAATGCGTCATTAGCTTGGAATCCCTTCGTGCCCACAAGAGACCTAAGTCCAGTTTTCCATGAATTCCCTTGACCCTTATCTACCGCCAATTTGCCTTAACCATTAGTGGAACTAAGGAGGAATTCCCTGACAGGGAGAACAATTGAACAGTAGAACAACCTGCCTCCAGAAGTTGTGGGTGCTCCAACACTGCAAGAGATTTAGGTCCAGCCCACTTTGAATCCTTTTCTTAACTCCCACTCATTTGAACGGTCTGAATCTCCCGGCGCTTGACACCCAGAAGATAATCTTCAGCTCATGAAAGCATCTTGCCTTTTAATAAACTAGGTTAGGCGGACCAATTTTAGTCTACCACATACATTCCTGTTTTTTTGCTGCCATACATTACACAGATGCCGTTCTCTCCTTACCGTGCTAACAAATCCTAGGTTGCTGCCAATATATATCAGTACATTTGAAGATCTTTTCCAAGGCTTTCCTGGCTGCTGTACGTACCGAGTGCTAGCCTGCAGTGTGTTTCTTGACTCCGTGTTCTCTTTTGAAAATGATGAGAAAGCAAATTTTACATGGAAGAAATCTTGCTGTATGTCAGCTAAGACAGAAGCATAAACTCCCACGGTATGGATGAGCAATGAGGATGGAGAATGTGTTACATACAAAAAGTAGGGCCTCTTCTCATAATCCCTTGAAATTAAGTTGTTCTGTGAGGTGAGAAATAAATTAATGTTAATAAAGATGGTCCAAAGCCTCCTTGGATATAAGAAATCAACTGTGAAGTTATTTGGATTTTAAAATATATATATATATATATATATATATATATATATTTTAAACCACTCATTGCCAAGTTCGGAATCCAGTAGAATGGCATATTTTAGCCTTACTTTGCACAGAAGATGCTGTTTGAATAGTTTTTATTCTACAAAGGGCTTTCGTTTCCACCATTAATAACTTTTTGTGAAGAACTTTCCAAAGGAAATACTAGCTGAGGTTCAAAGCAGTAACATGTCTAAAAGCTTTAGTAACATGTCTAAATAAGAGTGGAAAAAGTTCAGAAAACTTAAGCGAACATCTTGTTTTTATTTATTCCCACTTAAAACCAGCAAGCGGGCGCGCATGCACACACACACTCACACACACAAACCCCCAACTTGGCTGGCTTGTACTTGCATTTTCTAAAAATAACAGAAAAACCCCTCTTAAAATATGCTCAGGCTGATGTCTGTTTTCATGTCACAATCATCCCGCTTCACCATCAGTCAGACATATAAGAGACCTTAGTGCGAAAGATCACACATGCATCGCACAAGGGATGTTTTGGTAACACACCTCCTCCAACTTGGAAGATTGTCGCAGATGGTTTGGACTTTTGATGTGAAATTTACAAGACAGTTAACAGGACGTTTCTCCCCCCACCCCATCCCCTTTCTTCCTGCAAGGTTTCCTGCGTTCTTCTCAGCTGTCTCTTTGGAACTGATCAGGACATGAAGAATTATGGATTTTTCACTCACAAGGGATGGCCAAAAAAGTGTTCATCCAGGAGTGGAAGGAGAAATCCACACGCTGATAATTAATTGTTTGTTGGGCAACATTCAACTTACACTCTTCTTTTTTTCTGGAAAGGGGAGGAGAAGAAGAAGATAACTTTAGAACATAGAACGTAGAATCATAGGGACCTTGGAGGTCTTCTAGTCCAACCCCCTGTTCAAGGCAGGAGGGCTCATATCATCCCAGTCAAATGATTGCCCCATCTATTTCGAAAACCTCCAGTGATGGAGCAGCCACCACTCTGAAAGGCAAGCTATTCTACCGATCAATTGTTCTCGCTGTTAGGAAATTTGTCCTTACTTCTAGACTGGATATCCCTTTGACAAGCTTCCATCCCTGACTTCTTTGGAGGATAAGTCAATCCCCTCTTCCATGAGATAACCCCTCAAATACTGGAAGACGGTTATCCTGTCCCCCTTAATCCTTCCCTTCAATAGGTTAGACATACATAGCTCCCTCATCCCAGACATTCATTTCTTGAACTATTAAAGGTAAAAGTTCCCCCGCACATGCGTGCTAGTCGTTTCCAACTCCAGGGGCCGGTGCTCATCTCCATTTCAAAGCCGAAGAGCCAGCGCTTGTCCGAGGACGTCTCCGTGGTCATGTGGCCGGCGTGACTAGATGCCAAAGGCGCACAGAACGCTGTTCCCTTCCCACCGTAGTGGTCCCTATTTTTCTACTTGCATGTTTACGTGCTTTCGAACTGCTAGGTTGGCAGAAGCTGGGACGAGTAACAGGTGCTCACTCTGTTACGCGGCACTCGGGATTCGACCCGCCAAACTGCCGACCTTCTGATCGACAAGCTTAGCGTCCTAACCCACTGAGCCACCGCGTCCCTCTCTTGAACTATTACAGGATAATAAAAACAAAGACCAACAGGCTGAAAAATAGTTTTTATCCAGGAGCTGTAACCATATTAAATACCACTGTATAGTGCGACATTGAAGTGCATTATTAGGGGCAGCGTAATGGAGAATGGAATGTGAAGGATGTCTGTATATAAGGTATGTTCTTATTTGTGCTTTTTACTTGTGTGTAGTATACACTGTGGACAGCACTTAATTTCATTGTGAGATACACAATAACAATAAAGATTATTCTATTCTATTCTATTCTATTCTATTCTATTCTATTCTATTCTATTCTATTCTATTCTATTCTATTCTATTCTATTCTATTCTATTCTATTCTATTCTATTCTATTCTTCCTCATTTTAGCAGCGTTAATATTCATAGCATGCAGGTCTTCACTTCTGCTGTTTATTGGTGGAAAGATTTCCTGGTGATGCTGTGGGATATTTCAGGTGGCTTCGGGCAGAACTATAAGCACAGTCGACTAGTGTAAACTTACTGCGTTTTGCAGACTGGGACTCCTACCACCAATTGGAAATCTCTGTCTAAATATGGTTGTATTTAAATAATTTAATCGGATTTTGCATTGTGTTTTTTGTGGCTGTTTGGATTCAGCAGGGCGAGCCTTACTAAATACTTTGCGTGCCTCCTTAAAGGTTATAGACCGATGGACAGCTTTGCTGAATTCCAGCTTTTAAGATTTCCATTTGTTTATAACTACTGATTAATTGAGGAAAGAAATATTGGTCTCTTTGGATTATCTTTTGGTTTTCTCCGCTGCTTTTCTGTTCCTAGAAATAATTTAGAAGTGCAGTGTTTAAACAAGAAAGGAATAATGTTTCTTTGGGTTATTGGTTGCTGGGTGTGTTTAAAAAGCTTTTAAGAAGGTTTTGTGGGTAAACCTCTAAAGTTCCACTGAACTTGGTCCCTGCTGTTTAACCTTTCTCATAGTGAAAGAAACAGAGCGAGGCTTAGTTCTGCAGGGGAAGAGGCCCCGTATGCTCAGCTTGTCCTCTTGAATTTTGGGTTGCTTCTGACTTTGCACTTGCGGTGTTCCACAGGCATATTTTATATTCCTTCCTAAAAGCAGCGTTATTACATTAAGATTGATCCAGCAGCTTTCTCAGAACTAGAACTTAACTTTGAGAAGAGTTGAGATAAACTGTTGTTGTTGTTGTTGTTGTTGTTGTTATTATTATTATTATTATTATTATTATTATTATTATTATTATTATTATTCAGAATAGAGCTGCAAGGGACCCTGGAGGTCTTCTAGTCCAGCCCCTTGCTCAGGTAGGAGTCCCTATGTCATTTCAGACAAGTGGCTGTCCAGTCTCTTCTTAAAAACCTCAAGTGTTGAAGCAGCCACAATGTCTGATTCTTTTTAATACTTGCTTTATCCTCCTTGTAAATTAATACAACTTTTTAAAAAGAAAGTGGCGCTGTAGACATGTGTATTTTCTTTTTTTTTAGTTTATTAGTTTTTTTATTCATTTTTTCCCATACATACAATTGAAGTGGCTGGAACAGACCACTCAAGACAGCTGGTAACGTTAACAGATTTATTAGAACAGAGCGAACAATAACAGGAGCCTTTCGGCTTTTTATAGTCTGGCGCCGGTCGTCTGGTCCAATCGCCGGCCAGTCTTTTTCCCGCTTTGCTTCTGCTCCAATCAGCTCCGCGGAATGCCTGACAGTTCGGTTCCTCGTGCTGGCGGCATGTGTTGCTTTGACAGCTGAAAGCTGTCAACTAGTGCGCCTGCGTAAGTCGGGAGTTTTGACAGCTGTCAAAACTCCCTCGTGTTCAGCTGTCAAACACTTTACCTCATGTTCGGCTGTCAAACGTTTTCCCTTATGTTGCGAACCGATTGCGTTAACACATTAAATGAACTATATACATATAATACACCCCTTACCCTTCCCCTGGATCGTTTCCACCCCCGTGTGTTGGTTTGTTGCTCCCTGCCCATTCATAGTCCTGTAAGTAACCCGGTGGTTTCCTCGATCTGCTGGACCGTCGTGGGGCAGCCTCGTTTCCGAGTTCTCCTTCCGCCCGTGGTTGTTGTGGCTGGGCCTCCTCGGTTGGCGGAATACTTGGTATGAGGGGGGGCAAAGGGGGTTGTTGGGATGGTGGGGGTGTGTTTTGTGGCTTGCGGATTCGTAGTTGGTCTACATGTCGCCGTAGTTGGCCATGTGTGTCTGAATGAATTAAGTATGAGATGGGTCCGGTTTGCTTTATTATGACCCCTTGAATCCATTTTTGGTTGCCTGTGTAATTTCGTGCCCAGATGCTTTGGCCTGGGGTGAAGGTTCGTGGTGCGGATGTTGGAAGTTCTTGGTCATTAGCAGTTCTATCAGGATGCAGTCTGTCTAGTCTCGTTATTAGCCTCCGTCCCCATCGTAGCTCAGCTGGTGACTTCCCCGTGGTGGTGCCGGGTGTGGTGTGTTGGGCAAGGAGGAATTGGCTGAGGCGTCGGTGCCAGTTCCCTTTTATGAATTTATTAAGTGCCTCTTTAGTTGACCGCACCATAATTTCTGCCATGCCATTAGTCGACGGGTGGAAGGGCGCTGACGTCACCAGTCTAATACAGTTCCTCGAAGCGAACATCTGAAATTCACGAGAGGTGAATTGTGGGCCGTTATCTGAGACTATGACGTCTGGAAGGCCATGGGTTGCGAAAACTTTTCTAAGTGCTTGAATGGTGGAGTAAGTTGTTATTTTATTTAGGGGTATCACCTCGAGCCATTTGGAAAAACTATCTACAATTATTAAGAAATTTTGCCCATGAATTGGTCCCGCAAAATCTAGGTGGATACGGGACCATGGGTTTTTTGTTGTTTCCCATTTATGGACTGGGGCATGGGGTGGTTCGCTTCTCGTTACTTGACACGTATAGCATCCTCCCACGTGTTGTTCTATGTCCTTATCGATTCCTGGCCACCATACATAACTTCTAGCAAGTAGCTTCATTTTCACCATTCCCGGGTGCCCTTCGTGCAGGGTTTTTAACGTTTGCTGTATGTTTGTGTGTGGTATTACCACTCTATTTCCCCATAGTAGGCAGCCTAAATGGGAGGTTAGTTCTAGTTGTTTTGAAAAAAAGGGGCGGAACGTTTCCTCTGGGCATTTGTGTGGCCATCCTATTGTGACCCATTGCAGGACCCTGCTGAGTGTTTTATCCTTTGCGGAGTTGTCAGCAATGATTTTTGCTGTCAGGGGGAATTCTGGTAATTCGTTGATAGCCAATACGTTGCCGGCGGGGGCTGGATCTGGGTCGTGGCGTTGTATAGGGAGCCTGCTTAGACAGTCTGCATGTCCTAGTTCCCTGCCTGGCTTGTATACTAATTTGTAGGAGTATGCTGATAAAAAGGTTGACCAGCGCAGGATTCTCGGGGATAATATTTGTGGGGTTGTTTTGTCCCAGGTAAAAATGCCTAATAGGGGTTTGTGATCAGTGAGTATAGTGAAGGGTCTGCCATACAGGTAGTCGTGGAATTTTTTAACTCCGGCGACGATGGCTAAAGCTTCCCTATCAATTTGAGCGTAATTTCTTTCTGTTTTAGTTAGGGTCCGGGAATAAAATGCTATGGGTCTTTGAGTGTCGTCCTGGTCCAGGTGGCTCAAGACGGCACCTATTCCGTATGGGGACGCATCGCACGCGATGCAGATAGGGGCGTCCTCTTGGAATAGGGTGATGGTGGAGCTTTTACAAATAATGGTCTTTAGTGACTGAAAACTATTCTCGTGCACCTTTGCCCAGGTCCAGGGGCTTCCCTTGTCTAATAACCTATGCAGGGGCTCTGCAATAGTAGCTTTGTGGGGGAGGAAGGCGTGATAAAAATTTAATAGTCCTAAAAACGCCTGTAGTTCCTGTTTGTTTTTGGGGCTGGGGGCTGCTTGAATGGCTTCCAGTTTGTCGTTTGTGGGGTGGATGCCCTGGGCGTCAATTTTGTACCCCAGGAATTCCGTAGAGGGAACTCCTATAGAGCACTTTTCTCTTTTTAGTTTAAATCCGGCAGTTCTGAATCGCTCTAGGACAGCTGACAGCCTGTCAGCTAGAATGGCTTCTGTTTCTCCGGCGATGAGTACATCGTCAAAGTAAGGTGAGACCCCGGGAATTCCTTTTAATGTTTTTTCCATAATGCTTTGGAATATGCCAGGGGCGGTCGAGATACCAAATTGCAGTCTTGTCACTTTAAATGCTCCGCGGTGCGTGACAATTGTCTGGGCGACCGCGGTGTCATCGGTCACAGGCAACTGCAAATACGCCTGCGTGAGGTCTAATTTCGCAAAAATGGCGCCGGAGCGAATAGAAGCTAGGACGTCCCGTACTGCTGGAATGGGGTAAGAGTGGGCATTGAGCGCTAAGTTTAGGGTCCCCTTATAGTCTGCGCATATTCTGATTTGACCATTAGGTTTTACTGGTGTTACGATGGGGGTTTCCCAACTGCCCCCATCAGTAGGTTCTAGCACTCCCAGCTTGACAA
The DNA here is from genome assembly GCF_947247035.1 of Vipera ursinii. Taxonomy (NCBI): domain Eukaryota; kingdom Metazoa; phylum Chordata; class Lepidosauria; order Squamata; family Viperidae; genus Vipera; species Vipera ursinii. Next base: position 1,547,490 of record NC_139515.1, read on the forward strand.
GGCGTTCCAGTTCGTCCTCAATTTTTTGTTTGAGGGCGAAGGGAACCCTCCTGGCCCTAATTTTGATAGGTTGTATGGCGGGGTTTAAGTTAAGAGCAATGGGAGGGCCTGTATATTTGCCTAAGGAACCGTCGAAAACGTCTGCGTATTTCCTGCAGACGGCCTCGAGGTTTGACGTTTGTACTGCATTGACGCCGGTAATGGCGATTCCTAAGGGGCTGAACCAGTTTAACCCTATTAGATTAGTGCGATCCCCTTGGGTGACTATTACTTCTAGAGGTCCCTTGAACTTTTTGTACTCTACCCAGACCCTAGCCTTGCCCTTGAGTTGGATCGGTGTTTTCTGGTAGTCTGCTAACTGGACCTGTGGGTTTTCTAACGGTATTGTTTTTTTACTGCGCCTGCAGATTTCCCTAAACGTTTTTAACGAAATTAGGGTTACCGCTGAACCTGAGTCCACCTCCATGTCACAAAAAACTCCCTGTAGCTTAGTTTTAATTTTTACCTTAGGGCTCAAGTTGTGCACCTCACCTACTGTTTCCACTAATACCTCTGGGGGCTTTCCCTTACTGGCTCGGTGGGTGATCGTACCTGGGGGAATCGCCTCCACTTCATGCAGGTTGTCACGGGGACGGCCTCTGCAGACGGGTTTAATGTGGCCGGTCTTGCCACAATTATGGCATTTAGCGCTCCGGAACCGACAATTTGCCCGGGCATGGTTGCCCCCACAGCTGGCGCAGGAGTTTCGTTGTTCTCTTAGAGCTGAGGTGAAGTTTCTTGGGTTGGGACGCTCGTTGTTGTCACTTCGTCTATATTGCCTTCTCTCCATTCGTCGTTGTATCGCGTCGGTGTCTGTCAGGTCTATGGACTCTTCGTCACTGAAAGATGCTTCGTCCTGATGGACGCTGCCTTGAGGTTCTATTGCTGTCCGGTTGAGGGTCTTCTTGTGGTTATCTTCATACACCAAGATCTCTCGGGAGACCTGGGCGAGTGTCATCTCCGGCTTTGACGTGATTTTTTTCTTGAGGCGTTCGTCTCTCAGGCCGATGACCACTTGGTCCCGGATCCGGTCTTCTAAGTCTGGGAAGTTGCAGCTCCGTGCAGCGTGCCGGACTCCCGCGATGAAGTCGTTTGCGGCTTCATCCGGCCGCTGCCTTCGCTGGGCGAACTGTACCCGCCAGTACAGTTCTGAGCGGGCCGGCATGTAGTGCTTGCTGAGCCGGTCGACGAGTTCGGAATATGGAACCTCTCTGATCGGCACGGGGCTGAATAGCCCGACAGCAGCATCGTAGACGGGTGGACCGCTGATGTATAGAAGTGCTGCTGCTTTGGCTCTGTCATCTGTAATCTTGCTGACGAGGAGGAACCCCTCGACCTGCCCCAGATGCGACTCCCATCGCTCGGGGTGGTGAGTGTCGAATTCCCTCACTCGTCCGAAATTTGCCATGCTGTCTGGGCTCGGTGGTCCGCTTCGCTGTGGAAGTTAAAACTTCCAGTGACTAGCTCTGCCGGCCGAGGACTCTTCCTGGCCGTGACTTCAGCTCTGGAAGCGGATCCCACCTTCGTCGCCAGTGAAGTGGCTGGAACAGACCACTCAAGACAGCTGGTAACGTTAACAGATTTATTAGAACAGAGCGAACAATAACAGGAGCCTTTCGGCTTTTTATAGTCTGGCGCCGGTCGTCTGGTCCAATCGCCGGCCAGTCTTTTTCCCGCTTTGCTTCTGCTCCAATCAGCTCCGCGGAATGCCTGACAGTTCGGTTCCTCGTGCTGGCGGCATGTGTTGCTTTGACAGCTGAAAGCTGTCAACTAGTGCGCCTGCGTAAGTCGGGAGTTTTGACAGCTGTCAAAACTCCCTCGTGTTCGGCTGTCAAACACTTTACCTCATGTTCGGCTGTCAAACGTTTTCCCTTATGTTGCGAACCGATTGCGTTAACACATTAAATGAACTATATACATATAATACAACAATAGCAATTTTTCAACCAACGTGCTGTCTGAGTTTACATGCTAATACATATTTAATTGCTAATCCTTTCTTCTTTCCTCCAGCCAGTGGTAAAATAAGTCCCAGGTTTGATAATAATCCGATTCTTCTTTTTCTTTCAGTCTCATAGTCCATCTATCCATCTCTGCGCATTCTAGTACTTTTTTAATTATTTCTTCATCTGATGGTATTCCTCAATTTTTTCATTATACGCGTGAATTTTCACAGCATGCTTATGTCTGCTTGCTGTTTAATTTCTAATAGTAACCAATCTTTAGAATCTCACAATTAAATAAAAAACATGATGATGATAGGCTGTAAGTGATCCTGATGTTTGAACGTCGATTTTCTAGTCAGTGATGTCATGAATGTATTCATCTTGTTCAAACTATATTATCTATTACTCATTTCCATCACACACACACACACACACACACACACACACACACACTATTTATTCATTCATTCATTCATTCATTCATTCATTTATTCATTCATTGATTGTTGGGACTTACATGCCGCCCTATCTCCTGAAGGACTCAGGGCGGCTAACAACAATAAAAGACAATAATACAATTTTTTAAAAAAAAGATTAAACTAACCAGCCCCAGTGATAAAATATTAAAAACATTTTTTTAAAAAAAACCCTATCGTCAGTCCAGGTCAGCCTGATGGAAAAGCCATGTTTTAAGGTCACGACGAAAGGACCGGAGAGCCGGGGCCATCCGGAGCTCCAAGGGGAGTTGATTCCAAAGGTGCCCCCACAGAGAAGGCCCTCCCCCTGGGGGTCGCCAGCCGGCATTGTCTGGCCGACGGTACCCTGAGGAGGCCCTCTCTGTGTGAGCGTACTGGGCGATGGGAAGTCATTCCTGGCAGCAGACGGTCCTGCAAATATCCCGGGCCTAAGCCATGTAGGGCTTTATAGGTAAGGACCAGCACCTTAAATCTCACCCGGAGGGCAACCGGTAACCAATGCAGCTCACGCAGGAGGGGTGTAATATGGAAGTATCGGGATACTCCCATCACTACCTGCGCGGCCGCATTCTGCACCAGCTGGAGCCTCCGGGTGGTCTTCAAGGGCAGCCCCATGTAGAGAGCATTGCAGTAATCTATACGGGAGGTAACGAGTGCATGAGTGACCGTACGTAGGGCATCTCGGTCCAGATTATAATTTCCACTTACCTGCTACGGTCTTTAATTTCTGGTTTCCTTTCTCTGTTCAATTTTAGTTCCTTTTATTCTTCAGGTTTAACATCAGAGATGAAGTTGATTTTTTTCTCCCTCCTTAATTGACTAACCAAGTTAATTCCTAACTGTCTGCCAGTGTTTTAATGTTCCTTAAGAATTGATGGGGTTGAAATGGCTAGTACAGGTTCTTATTCAATCCTAGAACTACTATGAAAGAACAGGTGTAGGAGATGACCAGGCTGGGCCCGAGGGAGAGGTCACAACTTGTCATAAGTCAGAAGTCCCTGTGCACCAAACAAGAGATCTCAGCTCAGCCCTCCTTGAATGCCTTTCTTATCTCCTGCTCATTTCCCTCGGCTGTTAGTTAGCCAGATTCTTATAGACAGCTTAAGCTTGCAGTAAATCTTTATACTCATTACAACTGCCTGACTCTCCTGATTTCCCTGGCGCTTGACAATTGGTTTGCTCGGCAGATTTGTTCTGGAAGAGCTGTTTTAGACTCAGCGTTTTGACCTCTCCTTTTATTTTAAGAATTTGAGACTATCATTTATTGCACTACCGCGCTGAAAGCCTCTAACTTCAAAATTGGGAACGGCAAGCTTGAAAAACCATCTAGCTTCCAAGAAATTTTTAAGAAGTCACACCCTCCTTCTTCGTTCCTCAGACTCTTTTAGTTCTTCCATCACCCCCCCCAAAAAAAACCCATTTTTGTTTTTAAATAGCCCCTGCTTAAAAATGGTATGAAAAAGAGTGTTTTTATGACTTTGGGAGAAAAAAACAATGAGGCCGTTTACCTGGAACAAAATTAAGTATAGCGTAGAAGCGTTTCTTTCTCTGCAAGTATGGAACAATATCTTCATCAGCCTGACATGAGGTAAAACCAGAGTTTGAAAACAAAGATCCAGAAAAGCTGGCCTCACCTTAGTAAATGTCAGGCTGACCAAACAAGGAAAACTTTTATGGCAATCTTGGAACGTCCAAAACCGAAGGAGTGATTTAAGATTGAGGGGAATAACACGGACTGCAATGGAGCATTCTTGAAATGTTTTAATAACATTCATTAAACCCAGTGACTAAGCCAAAGACAGAGCTTTTATAACTCTTCCTCAAATTATACGTGCTTTTCTGCAGGAATTACAGACAGATTGGGCGTCTTCCCCTCTAAGAGAAGAATTCTCAGAGAGGGGTGGAAAACCCTTAGGGTCTCAAAGAGTTGGTTGTAAGGGTGCTTTCCACCTTCTAAAACTAGGGATGGACAACTTCTTTGAGCCACAGGCTACACTTTGGAAAACCAGGAATATTTTACTCCTCCAAGATCATCGAGATGTGTCCTGGTGACTTCCAACGGATGGGGATGGTTTTAATCATGAGAGATGTGGTTAGCCATAGATCCATAGGGGTCTAGACACGTATGTCATGGCTTCATCACGTTAATGGAATGAAAGCTCTGATGTCACACCCACCCCTGCAGATCTCCACAGTCACATGGATCTTGGAAACTGACAGGAAGGGAAAAAAACGGCATTCCTAAACATGACTATTTTTTTGCATATTTTGACAGCATTGTCTCAGATCCTTGAAGTGGTACAAATTGGGAACTGTAGGCTGCATTGACCCGGTTCTGCGTTTCACCATGGGTTTGGTCATCTGTCATGGTCTGAGGGTATCTCTGGCAAAGTGCTGTGGACATTCTAAGACAGGGGTCTTCCAACTTGGCCCTTTGATGACTTGTGGACTTCAGCTCCCAGAATTCTTCAGCCAGCCACGCGCCAGGCCTGGCTGAGGAATTCTGGGAGTTGAAGTCCACAAGTCATCGAAGGGCCAAGTTGGAAGACCCCTGGGTATAAGAGGTCCTCTTCTCTGTGGCACTCTTCCTGGGAACTTCAATCAAAGAAACATAAAGAGGAATAAAACAAAGATTTAACTATTCTTCTTCAGATGCAGAATTAGATTTGCCTTGATATTAAGAGTTACAGCTGCCAGACACTTTTTACAAAGAGGAAAAAGAAATAGCTTAACCAATGGACATTGCTAAGTGTTCAGATTCCTCCTAGATGTGAAGACAGCCATTGCTTAGGAAGGGATATCACCCATAGTAGAAGGCAACTGAAGTTTTATAGAATCCATTTGTCAGAGAGTGCACTGTCTTCTTCCTCCTCCTCTTCTTCTTCTTCTTCTTCTTCTTCCTCCTCCTCTTCTTCTTCTTCTTCTTCTTCTTCTTCTTCTTCTTCTTCTTCTTCTTCTTCTTCTTCTTCTTCTTCTTCTTTTTCTTCTTCTTCTTCTTCTTCTTCTCCTGCTCCACCTCCTCTTTTCTCCTCCTCCTCCTCTTCCTCCTCCTCCTCCTCCTCCTCCTCCTCCTCCTCCTCCTTCTTCTTCTCCTCCTCCTTCTCCTTCTCCTCCTCCTCCTCCTCCTCCTCGTTATTGTTAGCTCCTTCGGATTGTAAAACTGAGTATATCACAGACGTTGGTCTCGTACTTTTCCCATGTGTTCACCTGGGCCTAAACCTTGCGTAGAAGAAGAATAGCCAATATTTTCTTTTTCCACAGAGTGTAGCCTTTCACTTTTCACACCTTCACTGAAATAGCAGTGCAGGGGCCGTTGGCTGAACCCCTTTGTGGCGCTCTCGGCTCTGCAGGCAAAAATCCTGGCTGCAGGATTTGTTTACAGCACCTTCTTCGCAATGGCAGTGTTGCCTGAGGAACGTTGTGGAGCAAGATTTACACGCTCGCCCGCACACATGCAGCCGAGTCTGGCTACACGCAAAGGCTTGCAGTGCTCTTCAGGGTATATCTGTGGTGAGACGAGGCAGCCATGGAGTTGAATCGCCTAAGCAGCTGAACGTAGCATAAATGTTTTCTGGAGGTAGCTAGGAGACAGAAGAGGGAAACACAGAACAGGGAAAGAGAAAAAATAAGGTCGGAAATGTTGAGGTCCTGATCGGTGGTCTTCATCCAGCAGAGTCTGGAGTTTATTGGCTGATAAGGAGGATCTCAGTCAGGTTTGGAAACGACCAAGGAAAACTTTGGTCTTTCAGCAGGAGGCCGGGAGAGACCTTCCTCGGCGAGAAAGAGAGTTATGGTCAAAGAACGTGATGGATGAAGGGGAGAGTGCATTTTCCCATTGGATTATGTCAAATAACGAAATGAGATAAATATTAAGCTACATTTCTCTGTGGTTGAATTTCATCTGCCTCTTGGCCTCCCTCGCTTGTTAATTTGGGGTTATTTAAAGAACTCATGTCAAAGAAGTATTTTTTTTATTATTAATCATTTGAAATACATGTTCCATAAGAAAACCTTGAGGAGTGAAAATACAGGCCTTTATAGATCCAAATATGGGGAACACAGACTGGATTGGAGAGTCAACTCGCTGGGCCATAATGTTCTCACTAGAAGAGAATCAAATTTGTTAGTGGTCCTATTATACCTTGCTAGAGAAATGTTAAGTTATTTGCAGCATCAGTAAAGGAGAATATCTACAGCTCATGTTTGAAATGAGGGGTCCTTGGTGATAATAGAGTAGAGTAGAAATAGAAGCAGAGTAGAAATAGAATAGAGTTAAAGTAGAGTAGAGTAGAATAGAAATAAGAATCGAATCGAATCAAATAGAATAGAATAGAATAGAATAAGAGTAGACTAGAGTAGGAATGGAATGGAATGGAATGGAGTAGAGTAGAGTAGGAATGGAATGGAATGGAATGGAATGGAATAGAATAGAATAGAATAGAATAGAATAGAATAGAATAGAATAGAATAGAATAGAATAGAATAGAATAGAATAGAATAGAATAGAATAGAATAGAATAGAATAGAATAGAATAACATAAGAGTAGAGTAGAGTAGAGTAGGAATGGAATGGAATGGAATGGAATGGAATGGAATGGAATAGAATAGAATAGAATAGAATAGAATAGAATAGAATAGAATAGAATAGAATAGAATAGAATAGAATAGAATAGAATAGAATAGAATAGAATAGAATAAGGACAACCGTGATCTGGATGAGCAAGAATCTCCAAAGACATTTGGCCTGTCCATTAATTGGAAGCCTTGCAAAACAGCCTAACTGGATTTTGAGGGGTCTTCCTTTACGCCCTCTTAGATAGGAACCGGTTGAGTTTTCCTATCTTTTTAGAACAAAAAGTGAAATGGAACAAAAAGTGATTTGGTTCATTAGTTCCCAGCATGCCACGTAGTGTAATTCGTGGTTGTAAACCGTGGCTTCGTGGTTGCAGAAGGTGAGATGGGAGGACCGCACCATCCAGCTAATGAACTGTAGACTCATAAACAAATCCTATGAGCAACTGGAGAGGGGAAGGACATGTTTTGAAAACATGCTGTTCAGTCCTAAAGCATTAGCTCTAATCTGAGAATATAAAAGAGATTTTTCTATGATTAGATTTATTTGTTTTCCATGCTGTAAGGAAAGGTAGTGTTGACGTTGGCCCAAATCCTTGGCTCTTGGCCCAGAAAGGTCCAGCCTGGCTGGAGGAATCTGGCTGGTTCTGTTCCATGATCTAGTTTAAGATGTTCTTCCTTCTGTGGCTCCCATTCGCAGCTCCATCACAAGAGAAAGACACAATAATAATTAAATATTCTTGATTGGGTTTCACATCAGGACTGCCCATGCCTAGCAATGTTAGGAGACGTTGCATGAAATTCCTAACTGTGAAGTTGGTGTTTATTGGAAAGAAATGTCTGGTCCTAATTTGTTAAAATTGCTGTTGTGCTTTGATTATAGGGTGTTTGGGTTTTTTTAAGGGGTTTTTTTTGGCTTATCATATCCTTTTTTAAAAAAAAATTGGCTTTCGTTTCAAAATTGGCAAAAGCCTTGGAAATGTCTAATTTGAAAATGGGATTAGTGTATTTTTAATAAATAATAATGCAAATAAAAAAAATGGAATGGAAGAATCGGCTTAGTTGTGAAACGCCACAATAGTTTCCAACTTCCAATGATCTTTTTTTAACTGTGGCTGTGGCTTGTTTTTGTAATAGTGATTCGCCCTTATTTTAGACTAACAACATTTTTGTTGAGAATGTTGACATTTGCTAATTATATTAATTTCTACTCCTAAATTATGTTCTGTAACTTTTTAGCTTATTCTGTATAATATACAGTGAAGTATTTTGGGGGAAGTATTTTTGTTTTGTCAAGCTTTGAACTGTACATATATATATATATATATATATATATATATATATATATATATATATGTATGTATGTATGTATGTATGTATATGTATATGTATATGTATATGTACATGTACATGTATATGTATATGTACACACATATAATAATATATAATATGATATGACAATATAATATAATATAAAAATATTATATAGTATATAATATAATATGTATAACATTATTATTATTATTATTATTATTATTATTATTATTAATAGTATGTAACTTTATATAACAATTATATAATCATATTTGAAGACATAATGCCTTGGAAAAAAACAGTTCCAAGCATTTTGGTATATTTTAGGCTGTTGTTTGCATAACAGCACGAACCATTAAAAATTAGTAATAACTTGTTTCAAATGTTCTACTTATGTGCCCAAGCCTACAAAAATTTTGGTAGCACAATGGCAAGTTCAAACTCTTTGGCTCGCCGATGTATTTGAACCTTGGCGCTTGTGCATCGTGCCGTTTCTGTCGACAGCTTTGGGAAAGAGCGAAAGGGAATCTTACACAGATTGTTGGTAACAAGCTTGTGTGCAACTGCTGTGGGAAGTGTGTGAAAAACTGGTGAAGCCATCCCTCGCCGAAGGACATGGGAGAACACGGCACAAATTTCGTGCTGAGTTCCCCCTCTTTCCCAGAGTAGGGTAGACCTCCACGCCACGCAGGGTTGAAAAATGTTCTCATCTTTTTGCGTTGTTGTTTTGTGTGTGTCTGTGTGTGTGTGTTTTAAAGTGGGCTGATTGGCTGCTGCAGTTTAGATTTTCAGCTCTGATTCCTGATCTCTTTGAGTTGGAGCGAGAATCGTTTGGGGGGCATTGCTTCTATGTTTTCAAGCCAGTCATAATTTCCATCTGTTTTCACTTGAGTTGTGGTTATGGAGATCCTGCTCGGCCCCTGGGATCTCGCCGTCTCTACTCAGAGGATGTGGAGTTTTGTCAGCCAGTGAAATATGTCTGACTCTCCTCCTGCGAGCCCGGCCATGTCATCTTGGGTGGTCCCAGGAAACCCATCGAGAAGTTGAACAGAAAACTCTTCACTTTCTCTATCTGTTATGCATCCCTTCAGTGGGAGAGTTTCATAAAGGAGCTGCAGAAGCACATTCTCCGGTGGCAGACTTCAATTAGACTCATTAACATCCCTCCTTTTAAAAAAATGCCTTCTGTTCAATCTCTGGATGTCCTCTGGATTTGGGCTCGCCTTCTCTAGTGTGTGTGTGTGGATATTTTGGGGTGGGGGTGGGGGTGGGGGGAGGGAGGAAATCACAACAAGCCTGGGCTGATTTGTCTGCACTTTGCTTTGTTCCAGGCCCTGCTGAAGGTCGTGGTGGACCAACGGGAAAAGTCCTTGGAGAAGCAACATGTCTCTGCGGTGGAGAAGCAAGCGCAGAAATGCGAAGAGCTACTCAATGCTCAGGTAATGCCCGAGTTGATTTACAAAAAACGGCTCCTTCCAAAGTCAGAACAAAAGCTTTCTGCCTTCGGGGTTATCTGATCCTTCACCAGCCTTCAGAGCAATGGTGGGATTCAGCTGGTTCGCACCACTTCGGCAGAACCGCTAGCTAATTTTTTGTTGCCCAGGCCCGGAATGGACTTCTGAAAGCGGCATTCACGCAGAGAAACTGGTTGTTCACCTATTTGAATCCCACCACTGCTTCAGAGCCATTGATTATTATTTTTTTACCTCTTTAGCTAAAGGGTCCACCTGCATTTTGATCCAGTGCAGTGAAACCATGATAAATCTGAGTCAGCTGAATTTTGGGCAGGTGGTCCTGAGGATGCTGCAATTGTCTTTGACTTGTATTTCAGGTAGTCCTTGATTTACAACAGTTTTATGAAGGCAGGACAAGGAGCAACGGATGGAAACTCATCAAGGAGAGAAGCAGCCTAGAACTAAGGAGGAATTTCCTGACAGTCAGAACAATCAATGAGTGGAACAACTTTCCTCCAGAAGCTGTGGATGCTCCAACACTGGAGGTTTTTAAGAAGAGAATGGACAGCCATTTGTCTGAAAGGATATAGGGTTTCCTGCCTGAGCAGGGGGTTGGACTAGATGACCTCCAAGGTCCCTTCCAACTCTGTTTTTCTGTTATGATTTGGTGACCTTTCCAAGTTACAATCACACTGACAAAAGGGACGTATGACCGTTTTTCACATGACCGCTACCACATTCCCCCAGGGCCACGTGATCAGAATTCGGATGCTTGGCAATGGATTCGTAATTATGATGGTTGCAGCATCCCGGCAGGTGGGTGTCACATGATCCCCTTTTGCGACCTTTGGACAAGCAAAGTCAATGGGGGAAGCCAGATTCACTTAACAACCGTGTTTCTATCTTAACAACTTCAGTGACTCACTTAAGAACTATGGAAAGAAAGGTCATAAAAATGGGGCAAACTTCATTTAACCAACGTCTCACTTGGAAGACATTTTGGGCTGAATTGCGGTCGTAAATCGAGGACTGCCGAATCCTGTAGGCCTCAGGAAAAATATCCATGTTAACAATTCAGGAACACGTCTGGAGTCCAGGCCAAGGGTGAATCCAGTCTCGCACCCACAGGCTAAATGGCTTAGTCGATGAGTGCTAGCGCCTTGAATTGCAGCCCAAAACAAACAGCAGTGTGTGTGTGTGCGTGTGTGTGTGTGTGTGTGTGTGACGGGGGGGTCAGCTACTTTAGAAGGTATGCAAAATTTTGTCTCAGAGTCCCTGGCAGTGTCCATCCTGCTGGCTAGGGCACAGCTGTGGCCAAGGCTGGCGAGCGAGTCTACTTCTATTCCATCTCACTAAAAGGTCTTCTGTAAACATAAAGGTAAAGGTAAAGGTTCCCCCGCACATGCGTGCTAGTCGTTTCGGACTCCAGGGGCCGGTGCTCATCTCCGTTTCAAAGCCGAAGAGCCAGCGCTTGTCCGAGGACGTCTCCGTGGTCATGTGGCCGGCATGACTGGACGCCAAAGGCGCACGGAACACTGTTACCTTCCTACCGTAGTGGTCCCTATTTTTCTACTTATTTATTTATTTTATTTATTTATTTTATTTAATTTGTATACTTGCATTTTTACGTGCTTTCGAACTGCTAGGTTGGCAGAAGCTGGGACGAGTAACAGGCGCTCACTCTGCTACGCGGCACTCGGGATTCGACCCGCCAAATTGCCGACCTTCTGTAAACATACTGATAGGCCAAAGACGGGATGGGCAGTGGGAGTCAGTATCCCTGGGTACATCCAGGGATGACCATGGCTTATGGAAGATTACAACTTGGAAGGAAGAGTCAGTGAATGAAGATGGTGGATGGATGGATGGATAAGGGAAGGGGAGGGAAGGAAGGAGGGAAGGAAGGGAGGGGGGAGGGAAGGGAGGGAGGGAGGAGGGAAGGAAGGAAGGAAGAAGGGAGGAAAGGAAGGCAGGAGGAAGGGAGGGAAGGAAGAGAAGAAAGGAAGGGAGGAAGGGAAGGAAGGGGGAAGGGAGAAGGGAATGAGGAAGGAGGGGAAGGGAGGGAGGGAAGGAAGGAATGGAGGCAGGAAGGAGAGAAGGGAGGAGAAGGGAAGGAGGAGGGAGGGGGAAGGGAAGGAAGGCGTTGTGTGTCTATGCAGTGAAGAGAAAAGGGGAGAATGTAACATTGAATGACGGTGGTCTGATCTTATAGGGTAGAGTTGATGAATATATGCAGGGACCTGCAGAGGGGAAGATTAATTACATAAATTCAAAGGGCTAAATGTAAGAGAGAAAGTATGAAAGTATGAAAGTTGCAAAAGAAACTAGAATGAAAATAAAACAACCTTGAGAAGTGTGTGTCCTGTTTGAAAGGCTATGAGAAGACAGGTTAGTTTTGGATAGAAAACATGGAAGGAGGATATCAAAATTGCCGGGGAACATTATATTACTGTGCCAGGAAGTATGTTGAGTTATGCAAATGGTGATGGAAAATATGTGGGATGAAGGGGAAGAGGCTGTGGATGCAAAAAAAAATAGACTTAAGAAAATGATTGCTGAAAACCGTGAGGATGAGAGGAAGGTATCTTATAATGTTTGAAGAGGAAAAAATAAGACATTTCCTAGGAAAATTGGCAAAGGGGGTCACAAGCAAAAAACAAAACAAACGAAAATCGAAAGAGGCAAAGGAAACGCAAAGAGTTTTTAACGGGGATTTTTTTTTAAAAAAAATTGGAGGTAGATGAAAAGAGCTAAACAAGGAAAGCCATGACTGAAATGAGTGAATAATGAAAAGGGTTGTTTTGGAGATGGATGAATAATAAGGATGGGTGGAAGCGAAAGGCAGGCTCGTCAGCGTTCGCCTCAAGGAAGAAGGGATGAAAGGGCATATAAGGGCTATGAGAGTTTGGAAAAATGACAACTCTCCAGGAGTGCAAAATAAAATATTATGCAAAACACTTGACAATCGGACCCGTATTCCAGATAGTCCTCAACTTACAATCATTCGTTTAGTGACTGAAGTTACAACATTGAAAAAAGAGACTTTAGAACTGTTTTTCACACTCAAGACCATTGCAGCATTTCCATGGTTACAGGATCAAAATTCGGACACTTGGCAACTGGTTCATATTTGTGACAGTTGCAGCGTCCCAGTGTGTGTGTGTGTGACGTGATCCCCTTTTGCGACCTGACAACGCAAAGTCAGAAGCCTGATTCACCAAACAGCCATCTGAGTCAGAACTGAAGAAGCTTCCCAGAGGAGGAGCAAAATGTCTTCAAGGAGAGAAAGTCCAAATTGCCTCTTGAAAAAGCGCTTTTGGGGCACCCGTGAGCAGGATGATGGAGAATCTCCATAGACAACCACGGTGTTACTAACACAGCAACTGCTGTAAAGCACTTAACAACTGTGAGGTCGTAGAACGGGGCAAAACTCACTTAACAACTGCCTGTCAGAGCATGCACGGTCTTATTGCACTGAGATAACCCAGGAGTAAACACAGTAAACAGTGGTTTGTATTAAATGGTAGTTTATCTTACACTGTCTGCAATATCATACACCAGGAACAATATACATACACGTGCTAATACAGCAGGATCCAGCAAACCACAATTACAGCAGGAAAGGGAAGAGAGAGAACACATCAGCAGAGCCTTCCCTTTTATACAAAGGCTCTTAAAGAGACACAGACCCTGCTGGCTTTTAAAGAGACATAGACCCTGCTGGCTTTTAAAGAGATACAGACCCTGCTGAGTCATTCCCATCTTTACATTCCATCTTCCATCTTCCATTACATAAACTGGTTAGCTGTTAAATCAATACCTTGACATGTCTTAGCAGCAAAAATTTGGGACTCTGTTGTGGTGATAAGTCGAGAACCACATGTACTCTTGTTTCCCTAAAGGGAAGTGTAGCAAGAATGGATTACTTAAGTATAGGGGGGCAAATTGTATTGAAAGGCCTCGGCTTTGACTTTCCAAAAGAGCTGTGAACACTTGGGTTGGTTCACCCAAGCTTTGGGCGAAGATGGAAATGAACCAGCAAATACACACTTGGCGAGATGCTGTAGTGCTGATATTTTGTGTGGTTTTGTGGGTTCATATTTATCTTGCTCTTATGAAATAGGGCTGTGAGTATTACATGCCATGGTTATCAATAACAACAACAACAACATTGCAAGGTACCTTGGAGGTCTTCCAGTCTAATCCCCTGCTCAGGCAGGAAACCCTACACCACTTCAGACAAATGGCTGTCCAGTCTCTTCTTAAAATCCTCCAGTGTTGGAGCGCTCACAACTTCTGGAGGCAGGCTGTTCCACTGGTTAATTGTCCTCACTGTCAGGAAATCTCTCCTTAGTTCTAGGTTGCTTCTCTCTTTGATTTAAAGGTGGACCTTACAAGTTTTATAAATAAATATAGAGGGATTGAAATGGGCTGGATGGGTATTTGAATAGATGTCAGAAATAAAATTGAAAAATTGAAAATGATAATAAAAATAGTTCCATCTTAAAAATATGGAATCGCAAGAATGTTTTTTTGGAACACTCCAAATGGAATCAACTGAAGCTGCTGCGTCAGGAAATGGGCTGAATCTGTTCATGCAAATTGTAGCAATAAGTCTATTTTAGATAGAATTGTTCCTCAAATGCCTAAATATGCTCACAAATGATATACATTTGAAGTTGTCTTCACAAGATGGTTGCTATGCTAAAAGGAAGAGGCCAGAACTCACTGTCTCCCAAGTTCAGCATCACAAAAAAAATGGATTAATGATGGAAGCCTACAAGTTGTTGTTGTTAGCTGCAAAGTTGTGTCCGACCCGTCGTGACCCCATGAACAACGCACCTCCAGGCCTTCCTGTCCTCTACCATCTTCTGGAGTCCATTTAAGCTCACGCCTACTGCTTCAGTGACTCCATTCAGACACCTCATTCTCTGTCGTCCCCTTCTTCTCTTGCCCTCAACCTTTCCCAGCATGAGGCTCTTCTCCAGTGAGTCCTTCCTTCTCATTAGGTGGCCAAAGGATTTGAGTTTTAGCTTCAGGATCTGGCCTTCTAAAGAGCAGTCAGGGTGGATCTCCTCTAGGACCAACCGGTTTGATCGCCTTGCAGTCCAAGGGACTCGCAGGAGTCTTCTCCAGCACCAGAGTTCAAAGGCCTCAATTCTTTGGCGCTCAGCCTTTCTTACAGTCCATACAAGTTATTATAGGCTTATTATAATGTGAGTTGCCCAGAGCTGGTTTGGAGTTGGGACTGAATTAAATTGAATTAGTTGAGTGATAAATAGCAGTGGGAGTGCAGACACTCAGAAAATTAATTATGGTGAACAAGTCTGAGTGTAGATAATTAATTGATTGTGAGTCACTGTGGAACTGTGACACCAGCAATCCCAGAAGGAAACTAGGAACAGAAAATGCACTGATTCTCAAAATAGGATTTCATTCTTCTGCCTTTTAATCCTCAAGGAATTTTATTGACGAACATTCTTGACCAGTAAGTCTTACTAAGAATTGTAGAGTGTACAGTGTTTTGTTTAAATGGCTACTTAAAAAATGGAGGATAAGAAGAAATATAAATACAGCTATAATCTTGTCTCATTTTCTGAAGATGTGAGTTTCCATGCTTTTAAAGACATCCGTATAATTTGCTTAATGGGGCAGTCCATGAATTTTTTTGAACGTTTGTTTAGTGGTAAATGATTGCAAAAAATAAAAATGAGGGATATAGATTTAGACTTCTAAAGCATCTGGAAGGCATTGATTTCTTCAGTTTGAAATAGTATCTCCAGTGGAGTTATTTAATTCCTATCAAATACTGTATATATAAAATATCCAGACATTTTTAAGCTATTGAAAACATTTTTTTTCTTTCTTGCCTTTCGTTTGGGAAAGAACAACAGAAGTTTTTTTTGGGGGGGGGGAGTTGAATATATGTAATCCTCAACTTAATTTTGTTAATTAATTGTGTTATAGTAAATTTATAAAAAATCTGTTCAAAATACACATTTCTACATAAAGTTTCTTTTTTTCCATTTTCCTAAAATTTCTGTGAACTGAAAGATTTCATACATGAAACCCAGTTTATCCTTTTGCATGTTTTATGCTCTCTTGATTTGATTTCGTTATTTCCAAATATTGGTCATTGAAGTTGCACTTTAAAACAAAAAATATGTAAAACTATTACGTAATCTGGGGATATTACGTAATCTGGGGAAGAGAAAAGGAGGCCCTGGGGAAAGAAACACACACACACACACACACACACACACACACACACAGAGAGAGAGAGAGAGAGAGAGAGAGAGAGAATATACGTGTGTGTGTGTGTGTGTGTGTGTGTGTGTTTATTTCCTGTCGCACTTCCTCCCCATCTTTATTTTTCCCCTACATCACAGGAAATCTTTCTTGCCTAAGAAGGTCCTCCATCATCTCCTACTTCAATCCAGAGCTAGTAAAAATATACTTTTTAAAAGCACCTTTCCATTTTGAGGCCAACAGGAGAATGCCAACAAAATACAGGCAGTCCTTGACATAATAATAACAATAACAACAACAACAACAACAACAATGATGATGTTTTATGAATAAAAGTTTAATAATAATGATGATGATGATGATGATGATGATGATGATGATGTTGGAAGGGATCTTGGATTGGACAAGTGGCTGTCCAGTCTCTTCTTAAAAACCTCCAGTGATGGAGCACCCACATGTTCTGGAGGCAGGTTGTTCCACTGGTTAATTGTCTTCACTGTTAGGAAGCTTCTCCTAAATTCCAGGTTGCTTCTCTCCTTGATTAGTTTCCATTTTTTGTTTCTTGTCCTGCCTTCGGACGCTTTGGAAAATAAATTGACCAATTTACATGTGCCACTAATTAAATGGGCTACTAGTGAGCATGTAGATGTAGATTTTTGTATGGATAAGTACAGCGAAATATAGGACATTTATACAAATTGCAGTAGATTAAAAAAAGCATCATAGTTATAAAAGTGTATTTGTGTGCACACATATATACAGTATATCTGCATAACATTTAGATCATTATGATAGTTATACAAGTGTATGATACACACACACACACATATAAAGTATGTCTGCATAATGTTTGAATTAGATCATTATGATACTTATACAAGTGTATTATTTCTCTGCACACACATGTACAGAATATCTGCAGAATGTTTGCGTTAGATAGTTATATATAACATTATAAAAGTTTACTATTGTAACAAACTCTATTTTTAATTTTTTTCCCCCGTTGTATTTTTTTCCACCTATTGTTAAGCCCTTGTTATGTATGTTTTTGGTTATGTATCTTGGTGTTATTTTTTCCCCTCCCTTTTTCTGTTACTATTTTAAAAGTAATAAAGAATAAATAAATAAAAAAACATATGCATTATACCAATGAGATGAAGGCACGGAGCCGAAGTCGTATTGAATATAGCTATAAAAGTACATTTTTAAAAACCCTTCTTGGCATGAACTCTTTGCGGTGAAGCCATTGTTTCTGAAGAAGATATCGTTTGCGGTGCTTATTTGGAACTTAGCGCTTGTAAACGTAGATTGTAGAAGTTGATGGACTGGATTTGAGTGACCTGTTCAAATGATTTGGGGGGGGGGTTACTTCTTGGTAAACGGGTTCTCTGAATTAGTGTGACTTCACAACCGGGTTTCTGAGTGCCTTGGTGAGGATGCCTCAAACGCAAACTTCATTTTGAAAAAATGTACCTGCTGCTTAGAACATGATTCAATCTTTTTACATTATTTTCTTTGACTCACATTCCAGGAAATAGAATTTTTTCTCTCTCTCTTTCTCTCTCTCTCTCTTTTTTAACCAAAATCAAGGAAAACCACAGGAGTGTATTTATCTTTGACTCGACATCAAACATTTTCATCTGGAGCAATTGCTCGAAACAGCTAGCAGGAAAAAAATAACCTGTATCTGAACTTTTGTTTGGGGTTTCTTATTGCAGTGTTTTTTTTTCATTTTTACTTCTTTTTTCTTTTCCATAGGCAAAAGTTGTTTCATCTCATTCCCCCCCCCTTTCTTGAGCTTGGACCCGTTACATTTTCCAGCTTAACTGTAGGAGTTTTCAGCTGCATTGTTTTACGTACTGGATGTGCAGTTTTACTGCATAAAAAGTTACCAGAGAGCAGAAACTAGCAGTTGAATTAGCAATTAGGTCTGAATGTACCCTTCGCTGAAACCATCAACCGTATAATGTTGTTGCTCATGACAATAAACAATAGGAGACAGTCTCCTCGTTGCATTGTGTCTTTCCCCAATCCAGCCAGCAGTAGCAACCAAAGGACGAAGCTGGCAAGGAAGAAGATCAAGTCAGGACTTCACTGAGTCTCATCCTCACCAGGAGAGGTTGAGAATCAAATAAATGGGCACCCGCAGGGGTCACAGTCTCTTCGGAAATTAGATGTAATGTCCCAATTGACACTCCACCCTTTTTGTACAGGCAGGTAGGGTCTAAAACAGGTGGGGCTTTAGTCATGAAGCTACAGTCACTATCTTGCAGCTATTGAGCCCCAAACATTTGTAATGTTGAAGACCCTAAGTGGAATTTTCCTCCAATGGGATTTTCCCATGTATATTGTCAGGAAACATAGATAGGGCAGCCTAGAAAAGTCAGTGCCCTCCTAACCATACCCAAACACTCCGAATTTCTTGGCGATGTCCATTTTGCTCTATGAGTTCATGGTGTCCTACCCCTAACCCTAAGTGGAATTTTCCTCCAATGGGATTTTCCCATGTATTTTACCAGGAAACATAGATAAGGCAGGCTAGAAAAGTCAGTGCCCTCCTAACCATACCCAAGCACTCCGAGTTTGTTGGCGATGTCCATTTTCCTCTCCGAGTTCATGGTGACCTAACCCTAACCCTAAGTGGGCTATTTTACCAGGAAACATAGTTAGTGCAGCCTAGAAAAGTCAGTGCCCTCCTAACCATATCCAAGAACTCTGAATTTGTTGGCGATGTCCATTTTCCTCTGAGTTCATGGTGACCTAATCCTAACCCTAAGTGGGCTATTCTTCCAATGGGATTTTCCCATGTATTTTACCAGGAAACATAGATAGGGCAGGCTAGAAAAGTCAGTGCCCTCCTAACCATACCCAACCACTCTGAATTTGTTGGCGATGTCCATTTTGCTCAACGAGTTCATGGTGACGTAACACCAACACTAGTTGGATGTAACAATGAGGAATGAGTTTGGCTTTTTCACTTTGATGCTTGGTTTATACAGGATCACACAGATATACAGATATCTACTATCTATCTACTGTAGATAAGGGGGTCTCCAAACCTGGCAACTTGAAGACTTATGGACTTCAACTCCCAGAATTCCCCAGCCAGGAGCTGAAGTCCATAAATCTTAAAGTTGCCAAGTTTGGCAAACTTCAGTCAGAAATATCTCAGCCCAGAGACCACTATGTTATATTCTTTTATTTTCTACCAAGGTTGAACTTGCAAAGCAGGGGTCTTCAAACTTGGCCCTTTGATGACTTGTGGACTTCAACTCCCAGAATTCCTCAGCCAGGCATGCGTGATACTAACTGTATTCCACACATTTCTCAAAACGCCATCACATATATATATATATATATATATATATATATATATATATATACATTCCAAACTGATCATATGAGTCTTTCCAGCTATCCAGATGCTGAAACACTGGCCATGATCCGGGGTGCCTGCATGTCCTTGGATGTTGTCCCTTCCTCCCTTGTTGTATTTCCTTGTTTTTGAGAGATGAGACTGTGAGAAGGTTGGACGGAGAAAGGAAGAGAGTGCAAGCTATGTTGACGTTCTTAAGCTCCACTTTCTGGGTTGAGTAGAAAGATGGAGATGTGAGGAAGCAGTAAGTCCCACGAGTGGTGCCTTGGAGCAGATGTCTCCGGCAAATGATTTCCAGCGTTCTGTTTGGCTACTACATTTGAGTAAATTCATTCCTTCTTGGAATTATTGTTTGGCCTTGCTTTTTCAAGTGCATCAGTCATCCTTCCAACTCTACGGCCAATTTCCGGTGCCGTGATTACATTTCTTAGCTCAGTACATTTATTTCTTGCCATTCGCCCATTTTTCCTCTCTCCTTGACAATCATAACATAGAGAATTATCCATGTAACCTGGCATATCATGTCCTGGTTTGCATTCTCCAATATTCATAGCTTGTTTATTCAGAGCCTGAATCTCTTAGCATGGCTCCTTGGTGCGGCGGACACAAAGCTACTGCAAAAAATACCTGTGTGTCTTGGGAAGAAGGAAAGGTGTTGTGATTCAGGGTCAGCCTGTGGGTTCGGCATTTGGGTCGGACGACTCAGAGGAGGAGGGGGGTGTTGGAGAGCTTGCTGATGAGAGCCCTCAGCCAGGCTCCTCCCACCTGGTCACGACGAAGACCCAGCTGTGTGAGCCTGACAGCATGGATGAAGATGACCCACAGCTGGCCCTGTTCAAGGACGCCCAACGCAGGAGGCAGTCAATCAGGAGTAAACAGAGGAAGGCAATGGGGCACCTCGGAAGGAGGCAGAGAGAAGCCACGCCCTGAACTGTATAAAAGGGGAATGCATGGGAGGGCTGGTTTGCTGAAGGCAACCACTTGGATAGTTCCTGTTTCATGGTTCGTGTTTGCTCTCTTTGCTCTGTTTATGTTTTTATGTTAATAAATTTGGCAGGCTTAGTTCCAGCCTCTTGCCTTCTTGTAAAAGGGGTTGTCCCTGCCTTATCTGCAGGGCCGGTAGCAGGCTGGTACAGAACAAAAGGAACAAGCTGCATGCATCAGCTGCATGCTTCATGTCTTTGTCCAAAAATACACCAGGAAACTTCTGATCAGTCTGGGTTTTTGGCTATATCTTTGATGGCAGCTACTTTAGGAAAATATCCATAACGTTTCAAATGGACCTACTGTCCCAGAAAAATGAGCAGGAAACCCCCACAAAATAGTTTATAATGTAATGGAAAGCCATTTTTGCATTTTGAAATTATGGTAGGGTTATCTTTGAAACTTGGGAACTTCAGTTTAAGAGAGCTGCCAAGATTTTGGGTGGGTCCAGGGGATCCTCATTGGACGTTGTGTTTTAAGGGTTATTCTGACTCTCTTGGGGTCCACAGAAGAGTATGCAGCCATGGGGCTGTTTAGTGCCCTGAAACCGCTCCCCTTCTTTGGCATTTTAATTGTTTTACTCCTGTTTTTCATTATTTTGTATATTTGTATAAAGCTTTTTTTGTTTTTATGTCTATTTGCACACCGTCCAGATTCACTTTCTGAGGGAGATGGGTGATTTCTAAATATAAATGATCAATAAATTGCAAAACCTCTACGTCTATCCTCACCCAGAGGAGATCCACCCTGACTGCTCTTTAGAAGGCCAGATCCTGAAGTTGAAACTCAGATACTTTGGCCACCTAATGAGAAGGAAGGACTCACTGGAGAAGAGCCTCATGCTGGGAAAGGTTGAGGGCAAGAGAAGAAGGGGACGACAGAGAATGAGGTGGCTGGATAGAGTCACTGAAGCAGTAGGCATGAGCTTAAATGGACTCCAGAAGATGGTAGAGGACAGGAAGGCCTGGAGGAACGTTGTCCATGGAGTTGCGATGGGTCGGACACGACTTCGCAACTAACAACAACAACAATCCTCACCCAGGTTTTCCCCAAAATCCTTCCTTCTACTACCCCCTGAATCACGATGGCCTCCTTGAGGATGGCAGGCAGGTTGAGGAACTCTTCCTTGTGCACATCAAGGAGTCCACTGTAC
This sequence comes from Vipera ursinii, assembly GCF_947247035.1. Classification (NCBI taxonomy): domain Eukaryota; kingdom Metazoa; phylum Chordata; class Lepidosauria; order Squamata; family Viperidae; genus Vipera; species Vipera ursinii. The sequence goes on from NC_139515.1 coordinate 1,569,053, forward strand.
TTTTCAGGTATATTCTATCCAATAGACAAAGATCTCAGATTGTGCCACGATGTCTTGACGCGCTTCCTGCTGTCATCTGCCTGATGATGCCATGACGTGTCACTTCCCCCATTGTCACCCCAGTGGATATCCATGAATAAAACCAGTTATAAACTTTGAAAACCAGAAAAGTTGGTTTTACTTGTTGTCTGCCTTTTATATAAATGTAATCTCCCTTCCCTTCATTTTTCCCCTCCTCCCTCTTTCTTTCTTTCTTTCTTTCTTTCTTTCTTTCTTTCTTTCTTTCTTTCTTTCTTCCTTCCTTCCTTCCTTCCTTCCTTCCTTCCTTCCTTCCTTCCTTCCTTCCTTCCTTCCTTCCTGGTTCAAAACCCACTCAAAATAATTTTAAATCCAATTCAAATATTTTCACATCTTCTATCTCTGATTAATTCAGTTAACAGCTTTCTTCCATTGAATGTTACATCCTGATCTGTCTGTTAGTCTTTGCTTTAATTGCATGATTTAATAACGTAAGTTATGTTGGCTCTTTTAACATCTCAAGTCTACTTTCCATTAAGGGGGGAGCATATGAAATTTTATTGCCAGAATAATGTAAAATTTCTTTCTTTCTTTCTTTCTTTCTTTCTTTCTTTCTTTCTTTCTTTCTTTCTTTCTTTCTTTCTTTCTTTCTTTCTTCCTTCTTCCTTCCTTCTCTCTCTTTCTGTCTTTTCTTTCCTTCCTTCCTTCCTTCCTTCCTTCCTTCCTTCCTTCCTTCCTTCCTTCCTTCCTTCTCTCTCTTTCTGTCTTTTTTATTTCTTTCTTTCTCTTTCTTCCCTCCTTCCCTTCCCTCCTCTTCATTTCCCCCCCTCGTCTTCCTTCCTACCTCTTTCCTTCTCTTTTACCTCTCCCCCTTCCTCTTCCTTCCTTCCTTTAGCATCAAAGGCTGCTTGATATGTTGGAAGAAGACCGGGAAAGCTTAGAAGGCAAAACCAAAGAATCCTTGTTGCAACAATCCCAGGAATACAAGGTACATTTACTTTTCCACATCAAAGGGCTGGAAAACCTGACAGCGTTTAAAAAGAGGGGTCATTGAGAACCCAGAAGAATATTTCAGAGGGCCTTCCTTTCACAAGGATGCAACATCTAAGCCAGGGGTAGGCAACCTCGGCTTTTTTATGACTCATGGACTTCAAATCCCAGGATTCCTGAGTCAGCATAGCTGACTCAGGAATTCTGGGATTTGAAGTCCATGAGTCATAAAAGAGCCAAGGTTGCCTACCCCTGAACTTAGAAGAAGGTCTTGAACCACGAAGAGGGGTCAAAGGCAAAAGTAGATTTCCTCACATTGGGTTTATCTAAGACAGAGATGGGGAACTATGAGCCTTGGTGGAGCCTTGAGCCTTACTTGAGCCTTGGTGGAGCCGTGGGCTGATGCCTCCTTAAGTAACACCAGCTGCCTGCAATTAGTGCAGGTTCGAGTCCCACCAGGCTCAAGGTTGACTCAGCCTTCCATCCTTCCAAGGTAGGTAAAATAAGGACCCAGATTGTTGGGGGCAATTAAGCTGACTTTGTAATAATGCCGCTTGGGGTGTGTGTGAAAAAGCCCTAATAAGCAGGCATATACATAGAATGAAGGCTACTGCTAAGCTTGTAAGCCGCCCTGAGTCTTCGGAGAAGGGCGGGATATAAATGGGATTAAAATAAATAAAAAAAATAAATATGACCCTTTGAGGACCTGTGGACTTCAACACCCAGAATTCCTGAGCCAGCCAAGCTGGCTCAGGAATTCTGGGAGTTGAAGTCCACAGGTCATGAACGGGCCATAGTTCTGCATTCCTGATCTAAGTGAAGAAATGGACACCCGTCACTTAGGATGCAATTGTAAAAGCTAACACGTTGCAATTAGTTCCACCGTGAAGATGGTTTTGCACCTTTATATTCCATTCCCTTTTCCCTTCATTTTGCTTTTCTTTTTAAGAAAAAGGGTTTGTCTCTGCCTCCCTGCAGGAAAGCCTCACCTTGTCAGTCATTATTGACTTCAAATAATCTTCAATTGATATTAACTATTTCTAGGCTGCTTTTTAGGGCAAAGGGCCTCCCCCCAAAATAGCTTATATATAAAATTGGGATAAAAAGTTAATAAGCATTACAACGAATATATTTATGCTGGTCTCGCCTTGCTTGCCGTGGCCCTGAAGATAATACTCTGTGACAGGACAGCTGGGTGTCGCATTATTCCCTATAAGAATCCTGAAATAGAATCCAGAAGATTTTCTAGAGGGATGAGTTCTAATTCTGGCTTATCAGGGGAAGGGAACAGACTTTTTTCCTAGTTAGATTCATGACTAAACTACAAATGGGTTCCGTCTCGCTCACTTCAGCTGACTTCAGATTTGAGCATTGACACCAACTCCAAATTCTGTTCCAGCATCTGGATGGCCAGCTGTGGTCCTTCCAGATAGTGTAATCTGGAAGGAATGGTGCTTAGATCTTCTAGAAAGAAATAAAGCGAATTAAATCCTTTGGAAGATGCCTATTTGGGAGAGGAGCAAGGTGATGAACAAATGATGAAATGGGCTCTGCCTCTTTTTGTGGTTGTGTTGTTGTGTCACATGAGGTTACAAGGCACCTTTCATCATTCTGACAAAGCCCCTGGCTTCTGTGGACATCCATGCTTTTTGGAAGATATATATATTTTTACAAGCTGTAATACTTTTTACTGTGCTTTGTTTCCAGGAAATGTTGGAAAAATGCATGGAGAATGAAAGGGAGCGTAATAAGGAGGCTTTGGCAGCAGCTGCAAAGGTATCCTAGCGTGCAAAAATTGTCCCTGGGGGACCTTTTGAAGCTCCCTTTGATGTTGTTGCTTTTGACTTCAAGGCCAAGAAGATGGGACTGCACCAAGTAAACATCTGGAAACTGGAGTTCTTAATGCGAGGGATTTTTTTTATTGTTACGCTGAGTTTTTATTCTTCTTGATGCCTGTTATCAAACTATGCTAGAACTAAAACAAAACTGCTAGAAGCCAGTGAAAACGTCTTCTGCCCCCCCTTCAGTTTGCCTTCTAAAAAGCACTGAGAACTTTAGATGGTGGCTTTCCACTCTGGAAAGCTTTTCCTAGTGGATATTTTGAGAAGAAGCTATTTTGACCCATCAATTTAGCTTGAGAATAGAACAAAATAATTCCTTATGGGCCAAGTGGGATTGGACACACATAAGCTCTCAGTGTACGTAGAAACAACAAAGTGATAAATCATAAGATAAAAAAAGTGATATAGGATACCAATATGAGAAGGTAATAGGAGGGATGAGAAGGACAATGGCAATACAGCCCTACTACGTGGGTAAATATCCTTAGACACAAGACAGCGTGGGGGGAATTAGGGGTTTAGCAGGGGGATGGCACAAGGAAAAAAACTTTACATCTAGTTATTTTTGCATGCAGTGCCCTGTATTTATTATTACATGTATGTATTATTATATAATAATATATTATATTAATTATTTTCTTAATACAATGGATATATATCTTATATTCACACACACACATATATATATCACATATAATTTTATTATATTATAATATAATGCAATGCCCTATATTTATTATTACATATATCTATATATCTATCCATCCATATATTCATATTATAATATATTAATTATATTATTTTCTCAATACAATGGGTATGTTATATATATTATATTCATTTATATGTTTATATATATATATATATATATACAGGTGTGTAGGTCTTAGCATAAGGAATACGCCAAGACCCTATATCTATCTTTCTATCTATCTATCTATCTATCTATCTATCTATCTATCTATCTATCTATCTATCTCTATATCTATATCTTTATCTCTCTCTCTCTCTATATATATATATATAAAAGATATAATTTTATTATATTATAATATACAATGCCCTATATTTATTATTACATATACATATATTATAATATATTAATTATATTATTTTCTCAATACAATGGATATATTTTATATCTTATATTAATTTATATATTTATAAATAGATATTAATAAATACAGATATAACATAATTTTATTATAATATGCAATGCCCTATATTTATTATATATTTATTAATATATATAATATATAATAATATATTAATTATATAATATTATAATGGATATATTATATATGTTATATTCATTTACATATTTCTAAATACATATCTATAACATATAATTTTATTATATTAATTACTTTGTATTATAATTGATATAATACATTATATTATTATAATAGATATGGTTTTATGTTTATTATTATCTTATGCCATTGTTATATTTTGCTTTCTGATCCTGACATAACTCCCAGCCAGGCCTCCTGTCTCTCTTTGGCGTCATTTCTCCTTTTATGGAGGTGAGGACACGAATTGAGGAAAAGAGGGGCCTTCTTCACATTTGTTTTTACCACATAATGCCCACTAGCCATGCTGAAAATAATATTTCCTGTCCCTGCCCTGTTATTTTGTGGCTAGCAAGGAAAGACTATCATACTGCATGAATAGAGAATACAGTTTTTATAGCCCAGTAAGTGGAACTAATCTTTGGCTGATGTTCATAATTCGTTCAATTGGTTTTTGCTGCAGAAGTGTTCAGTCTAAAGGCACTTTGTTCACAGAATCTGTTTTAAAGAAAGATGGAAACTGGAAATCCAACGTCGCAGGGGACAATGTTTTCTGTTTCTAAAATTAACCCAATGTTCGGAATTAGTTTAAATAAACTTGAGGGCCTTTCCTCAAAGCAACCTTTGACATTTTAGGGATCGTAGACAACATTTTGGCTACTGACCTAAACTGCGGAAATGTCCGTATCTTAGACTCACGTTGGCTTTGTTATTTGATGTGCAGCTTGAAAAAGAGGATTTGCAGGCTGCCGTCCTAGCAGCGGTAACAGCTGAGAGGGAAAACATGAAAAAAATGCACGACCAAGAAAAAGAATTGTGGCAAGCAGAGAGAGACAAAGATCGTGGGAAGATTGCCCAAGTGGTAGAAGAAGCAGTGGAACGGCAAAAGCAGAAATCCGAAGTTAGTGAATTATATGTTCTATGTTTTACGTTTATGGACCTACCTGCCCATCTATGTAAACTGGTGTGGGTGTTATTTGTCTGGAAGTTTCTGAGTCACGGTCTGGATTCGGGCTGTTTGATTGGCTGTTTGTTGTTGCTGGGCCATAGTCCTTTGTCTTTAAGTATTGTCTGTGTGCTGCAAATGGTGTTTGGTTGTTGGTTGCCTCTGAGTCATAGTCTGGTTTTGGGTTGTTTGGTTGGCTGGCTGTCATTGTCGAGACGTGGTCCAGTTTACATCACACAAAAAGGTATTTAAAGGCCAGTGCTCTGATTGATGAGCACAGTTCAAAGTGCACTGAAGATGTTCCCCCAGATGGAGACGAAATGTTTGCAGCCAAATCGCCAAGCTCGAACAGCCCAACAAAGATGATTAGGGAACTGGAGGCTAAAACATATAAAGAACAATTGCAGGAATTGGGTATGTCTAGTTTAATGAAGAGAAGGACTAGCGGGGACATGACAGCAGTCTTCCAGTATCTCAGGGGCTGCCCCAAAGAAGAGGCAGTCAAGCTATTCTCCAAAGTGCCTGAAGTCAGGACAAGAAGCAACGGATGGAAACTAACCAAGGAGAGAAGCAACCTGGAACTAAGGAGGAATTTCCTGACAGTGAGAACAATTAACCAGTGGAACTCCTTGCCTTCAGAATTTGTGGATGCTTCAACACTGGAGGTTTTAAAGAAGAGACTGGACAACTATTTGTCTGAAATGGTATAGGGTTTCCTGCCTGAGCAGGGGGTTGGACTAGATGACCTCCAGGGTTCCTTCCGACGCTGTTATTATTATTATTATTAATAACTACCAATCTGAGCTACGAATATTCAAACACATCTCTGTCAACTTTTCCCTATTCAAACAAAAAAAATAAATCCACCTGACTTCCTCTAAAGGCATAATCCCTTTTAGGTAAATCCAGATTTGCTAGTTATCTTCTTAAACCGAAAATACTCTTTTGGGAGAAATAAAGATGACAAAAATAAATGTATATTAGATCGTCACAGGAGCAGAGAAGATTTTGGAGAGTCGTGTCTGCAGCAGCTAAATGGTTTTAAGTAAATCCCAAACTCTTGTTTGTTTCTTTTGCTGCAATTTCCATTTTGAAACACATGTTATCCAGGTGGATCAGAGCAAATTAGGAAGCGAAGCCTCATTTTATTCAAAGGAAAGCCTTTGATAGTTTCCTTAGCCTTTCTGGAATGCAATAAAGTTGAAAGAAAACTTAACTTCCTAAAATAAGAAACTTTCTGATTACAATAATATGCTGGCGTTTCCTCTACTGGTTCATGATTTTTATAGCAGATACTAAAAAGTCTTTGCAATCAGGATGGGGTGCTGGTAAAATTCTACTCTTTCTGTTCTATTTTTAGCACCTTGCTTAGATTTGACACGGCCCTTTAAATGCAAAGGCCATTTTTTTTTTTGCACTGTTGGGATAAATCGTTTCTGGATTCTTCCTTCAACTGGATTGTTTTTAATTCAAACCATTTGTGTGCTACTTCCTGAAAAGAATACAGTGGAGCACCCAAGGACTGTAATCCCCTTCCTTATTGTTTGTATATATTAAATGTTTATTCCATCTGTATGGAATAAAATTGCATAAGATGCAGATGTTGAAAACCATCTACGCATCCTAATTCAGTAAGAAAAACAATATTCCCTAAAAAAAAGAAGGTAAATTGGCAGTTATATGTAGATGGGTGCAATTTCTCAGAAAATATAACTGGGATTGTTTTTATAACTTACTTTTGGAAGAGGGTCTGTGAAGAGCTCCCAAATAATCCATCCACATGTAAGCAACTGGGGGAAATGAGCAAATTAAGAAACAAATTGAGATGATCTAAAAAGTACGTCCTTTTCCTTCTTCTGGACACTGATGGAGAGGAGTGAGCAATTTCCCTATTACGTGAAGTGGTAATACCACTTTACAAGGCCTTGGTAAGGCCACACCTGGAATCCTGCATCCAGTTTTGGTCACCACAATGTAAAAAAGATGTTGAGACTCCAGAAAGAGTCCAGAGAAGAGCAACAAAGATGATTAGAGGTCTGGAGGCTAAAACATATGAAGAACAGGTTGCTGCCTAGTTTAATGAAGAGAGGGATTAGGGGTGACATGATACCTGTGTTCCAATATCTCAGGGGCTGCCCCAAAGAAGAGGGGGTCAAGCTCTTCTCCGAAGCACCTGGAGGCAGGACAAGAAGCAACAGATGCAAACTAACCAAGGAGAGAAGCAACCTAGAACTAAGGAGAAACTTCCTGACAGTTAGAACAATTAATCAGTGGAACAACCTGCCTCCAGAAGTGGTGAATGCTCCAAAACTAGAAGATTTTAAGAAGAGAATGGGCAGCCATTTGTCTGAAATGGTATAGGGTTTCCTACCTGAGCAGGGGGTTGGACTAGATGACCTTCAAGGTACCTTCCCACTCTCCTCCTCCTCCTTCTCCTGTCTGAGAAAAAATCTCAAGCATCTTTTAGAAGGCTGATGATGATGTTGCTTTCAAATTCTGTTTCTCGTTGTTTCCCATTGCCCCGGACACTGTCAGCAAAAGCAAGGGAGTGTGTACGAACACACATGTCCAGACTGCAATGTCAGCTTCGGAAAGATGCAGCCGTTTCAATATTTTTTGTGCACGAACACAAATGGCAAAACATTTTATCTCCTCCTTTTCTCTTTGCAAATCTGACGTTCAGGTTGCTTCCTGACCTTCTCAGGCAAGTAAAAACAGTCCCCAGCTTATGACTGTACTGAACCCTGGAATTTCCCTCAGACGTGTCACGATGATCGTAAGTCGAGGCACCCGTGTGACTGACCCGGCTTTACAACCTTTTTTGGTGGCAGTCTTCAAGCGAACATCACGGTTGTAAAGCCAATCCATTTTCACCCATAGGAGGTGGTGGTTTTTTTTGTCAGAAACACCATTTTGGGGGCAGAAATGGCGTAAACTGTGGTTACATGAACACGGGACTCTTGCCAACAAGCATAAATGTTACATGATCACATGTGTGTGTGGGGGGTGGGGGGTGGGAGGCTATTGGAACTTTGAAACTAGGTCATAAGTTGCCCTGGAGAGGTCCATCATAACTTTGGACAGCCACTAAGCAACTGGTTGTAAGTAGAGTAGACTGTGTGTACTCCTTCAGCAGAAGAGGCCTTCTCTCAAGGAGTAGTGGTGCTCCTCAGAAGCCAGAGCTTTGGGAAGGCCTCCTTAGCGTGGGTCAGCTTGGCTGGCCTTGGTATTCCTACAACGGTTCCTTCTCTCATAAGCCTTTCAGGAAAGTCCCAAAGATGCTTCTTCAGGAGGCAGCGGGACTTCCGTGTTTTTCTTTGGAGAGGTTTCGCTTCTCATCCAAGAAGCTTCATCAGCTTCTTGGATGAGAAGCGAAATGTCTTCACAGAAAAGCAAGAAAGTCCCGTTGCCTCCTGAAGAAGCATCCTTGGGATAACTATGACCTGGATGACTGAGAATCATCCACCGACATTTAGCTTTCAATAAAGCAGGGGCGTCAAACTCAATTTCATTGAGGGCTGCATCAGCATTGCAGTTGCCCTCAGGGGGCCGGGTGGGTATGGCCTGGGTGGGCGTGGCCTACTGGGTGGGCGTGGCTAGAGTGCGTATGGCCTACTGGGTGGGCGTGGCCAGCTCTACATCGTTGGCATCAAGGGTGCCTATGGAGGCCTGGGCAGGAGTGGGACAGATCTGAGGGTCTCTGGCAAGAGGAGGGTCTCTGGGCCAGGGCCAAGGCAGTGGGGGCCATTCCCTCAATGTTTCCAGGATGGATTCGCAGGCCGTATGAAACCACTTCGCGGGCCGGATCTGGCCCCCGGGCCTTGTGTTTGACATGTCTGCAATAAAGTGTTTAGCTTGCAGGAATGAAGCCCTTCCTACAGACATATTTCCGTCTTCCTGTCACCTCCTCGTTTTTGCAGCTTAGAGCCCAGATTTTCAGCTTTCCCCTCTGATCCCGTCTCTTTTGTTTGCAGCCTCATGACCTCAGCTGTGAGCGTTCCCACTCATCCTGTAAACTGCTTACGTTGCATGTAGGAAATAATCAATATGTGTGCACGATCGTGGGAGAAAGATTCTTTCTTCTCCGCGGTAATCATGGTCAAGAAATCCCCGCGATTACTGGAATTAGAAAAAACCCAGGAGCTGTACCAATGTGGATAGAGGTTGCACGACGGTTCGCCACGACTGCAAATTGTTGTGGTCGTTCAGTCTTCTGGGCTGTGGTGTCTAACCTGCCTTGTTGTTGTTGTTTTTTTTTTCTTGAAGGGGAAATATCTATGGAGATTCTGCTTGTGGGTGTCTCAAAGGTGCTTTATTTCCAAAAGGCAATTGGACTTTCTTGGGGTTTTTTTGTTTTGTTCCTTTGAAAAGGTTTCGCTTCTCATCCAAGAGGCGTCCGAAGAATGAATTCTGAATTCTGACATTTTCTTCAAAGGGAAAAAAAACCAAGAAAATCCAGTTGCTTTTTTTTTATTAGAAAAAGCACTTTGGGGGCAGTTCTCTCCTTGAATAAATGATTCTTAGAGACAATTCCATTTGTACTCTGCAAAGTGATTTCTAGGCTTCTGTAGATTCCCCCCCCCTCTCCTGTTAGTCTCTCTTCTTAGAAGGGCAGTGGCTTCCTTAAGACTCCCAAAGGCATGAAGGATGCAAGTAGTCCTCATGGCACCCGTCTGTCATGTTTCAAGTCCTCAGTAGGACACGTTCTACCCATGGGTGTCCCTTAAAATCCATGATGTCCCCCAAGTAACATTCCAGCCCGACACTTTTTTCCCCCCTTTTGAATATCTTTTCCTATGTTACCCTCAGTAAGAGTTTGTTCTATTTAGCAATTACTGTAAAAATGATTTTAGTGTCTTATTTATTTATTTTATTTTATTTTATTTATTTTAATTCCATTTATATCCCGCCCTTCTCCGAAGACTCAGGGCGGCTTACAAGCTTAGCAGTAGCCTTCATTCTATGTATATGCCTGCTTATTAGGGTTTTCACACACACACCAAGCGGCGTTATTACAAAGTCAGCTTAATTGCCCCCAACAATCTGGGTCCTCCTTTTACCTACCTCGGAAGGATGGAAGGCTGAGTCAACCTTGAGCCTGGTGGGACTCGAACCTGCACTAATTGCAGGCAGTGTTTCTAAGCCAGCTGTGCTGGCTGGGGAATTCTGGGAGTTGAACTCCACCCATCTTCAAGTTGCTAAGGTTGATCTCGATTGAAGGCATAGACTGGCTCTGAACAACACAGTCTCCCATTCAAATATTAACCGGGTCTGATCCTACTTAGCTGTGGGGAATCAGTCAAGGCAGAAATGAGAAATGTAAAAGGTCTTGGAATCACATTTTAGGCCGGTGCTTCTCAACTCGAAGATGGGTAGACTTCGACTCACAAAATGCCCCCGTCGGCTCATTTAGAAATTCTGGGAGTTGCAGTCCACACATCTTCAGGTTTTTCAGGGTTAAGAATACTGTTAAAGGAGGTATTCATGGGGGTGGGAGAAAACCGAGGTAGCCTGTGCGGTGCTGAAAATGTTGGAAGCAAAATAAGTACATTATTATCCTAACTACTCTTTTTTTCTAAATATATATATGCTTGTGTGTGTATGTGTGTTAAAATATTAGGAAATGGTAAAAGCAGCAATCCTAGAAGAACAAAGGAGAAGTGAGAAAGCTGTAGAAGAAGCTGTGAAGCAAACGAGGGAAGAACTGATGGACTATATCAAGGAGCAGAAAAGAGTAAGTGACATCTTGAAGACAAGAGTGGTCCCAATTTTGGAGCTGGAGAGAAATTATGCAAAGAGTTGGCTCAAAACCCGCTTAGAACTGCTAGATGGCTTGGTTGGGTAGGTGTCCGTGAGAATCAAGGATGATTCACCAGATGTCTGACCTGGCTCAGAGACACTTTCTCAAAACAATATAATTGCACCTAATTGGGTATAATGTGACCTGGTCATGGATGGGAGGGGGAATTCTATACTTTTACTAAAGGGGCTTGGGCTGGGATTTACCAGAACTGGTTAAATGTCAAGGTTCTCACTGACGAATCCAACCAAGCAAACAGCTTCAAGACAATCCGATCTCTTTATGTAAAACTTTATTGAGTACATCATTTCAGCACATATGAAAGCAAAACCAGCTCTGGCAAACCCTTACCTATCTGTCTGTCTGTCTGTCTGTCTATCCATCCATCCATCTCTCTCTCTCTCTCCTATCTATCTCTTATCTCTATATCCATCCATCCATCCATCCATCCATCCACCCACCCACCCACCCACCCTCCTTCCTATCTATCTATCTATCTATCTATCTATCTATCTATCTATCTATCTATCTATCTATCTATCTATCTATCTATCTATCTATCATCTATCTATCTATCTATCTATCTATCTATCTATCTATCTATCTATCTATCTATCTATCTATTCTACTGCTATTGCTATTGCTATATCATCTATCTCTATCATCAATTTATCTATATCATTATTTGATCTATCTATCTATCGCTATTACTATTGCTATATCATCTATCTATCTGTCTGTCTGTCTGTCTATCCTATTGCTATATCAACTGTCATGTATCTATCTTCTATCTCTATCATCTGTCTGTCTATCTATGTATTATCTGTCTGTCATGCATGAGAGTTATCTCTCTCTCACACACACACACACAGACGTGCACACACATTCACGCACACACATAAACACAGAACAAAATATCAATGAAATGAATATTAGAACATCTCCTACATCTGCCTACTTAGGTAGGTAAGGAAATATCTAGAAGTGAAAAACCAAATTCCGAAAAATCCAGTTCTGAGCCTTGCATACTCTCTACAATCCCCCAAAATTATGTGTAAAATTAAAGTTTCTCTGTGCTGCTTCACGCCAAGCTAACTAAAACATTTCACAGAATTTCTGGAAAAGCTTCAGACTTGGCTGTTGCCAAACCTTCGGTATTAAGGAAATATTTTGTTGTTGGGCAGCCATTAATGATGCCTTCTAGAACAGACGTATAGGCTTAAATACCAAGCCTCACAAGCTGTGTCCTATTTCAGTAATGTACATCCCCAATTTGTGTAGCAGCAGTCTTATTTCTCCTCTGATTTGCAGCGAATCCTGATTATGGGATGCCCATAAAACGGGGAAGATCGAAAGGTCTTGCAAATAGGTGTAAAACACTAGCATGCCCAAATTGGTGGATGGAAAAGACCCCGTCGCACTAGGACAGGGGTAGGCAACCTCGGCTCTTTTATGATTCATGGACTTCAACTCCCAGAATTCCTGAGTCAGCATAGCTGACTCAGGAATTCTGGGAGTTGAAGTCCATGAGTCATAAAAGAGCCGAGGGTGCCTACCCCTGCACTAGGAGGAAAAAAAAAAGAAGTTTCCTTTCGGGGTTAAGACAATGCAGCGAGGGTGTTGCAAAATGCAGAGTTATGTTCTGAAACAGTCGCTGCCCCCTTTGGAGTGAACGAAGATGCGTTGATTTCGCCTTTGATCAATTAAGGATATCCGTGGAAATAGATGCTCGTTCTCTTCTATCCCCCGTAGCCAGTGGTGGGATTCAACCAATTTGCACCAGTTCGGTAGAACCGGTAGCTAATTTTTTGTGGCCCAGGCCCAGAATGGACTTCCGGAAGCGGCATCCACACCGAGAATCCGGTTGTTCACCTATGTGAATCCCACCACTGCCCGTAGCCACCTGCAACCTATGGAAAATTGAGTGAGGGGGGGAACCTCTCACCCCTGCGACGCAGAACAGTCAAAGCTCTTGGGGATAGGAGGAGTCCCAATTTTTCCTTCTCCCAATTTCTTTCGCCCAAGTTCTAACTCCGGCCATTGTTTTGCTTGCGACGTGTTCATAGCAACTAAAATGATCTTATTAATAATGTTTTTTGTGTGGTCATTGCAGGAGTTAACTGCATCTTTTGTTGGCATAGGGCAGGCAGCTAAAAATATTTCTGTGAGACCTTTCTAAGATAGCCAAGTTTGAGAATATTAAGAGCTGCCAACGTTGTTCGGTCCAGAGAAAGCTGTTTTGCAACCAAGAGAAGGAGATGTAGAACTTTGAACGTACGCGGAGTAAGAATGGAGCTTGTACAGTATTCAAATGAATGCTTTTTTTTAACAGTTTGGTGATTTTGTGCATTTGTTTGAAAGCATAAAAATGGGATTAGATGGACAGCAGAAATATAAAAATGGCTTATTTTTTATGCATGGTGGATGCGGATTCTCTTGGAACATTTCCTCCACTATATTCATCTTTATTTAGTATATATTATATATAGTATAATATAGTATATATATTTAGTATATATTACAGTTAAAACATTAAAACATTTCAAAACAATAAAAAAACAATGAAAACATTCCCAATAAATATACATAGCAGCCGAGATGCTTGGCCAGTTAGCAAGACAACTAAGAAACTGGATCCCTTGATGCATCCCAGAATGTAGCCAGGTTGGGCTAACCAGGTTGGGGCCGTTCAAATATATCCAAGGGAAGAATATTACCCAGAGTAAGGGCCACTGCAGGAAAAGTCCATTTTCTGATCCTTGCGGCTGACGCTCTTTGGCTGGCAGGATTTGCAGCTTGTCCATTGCGGTACATCAGGTTGGACAAGTATTGACTTTTTTGGAAAAATGTGATCCTTCAGGTACCCTGCTAAAGGTGACAACAACACCTTGAGTTGCACCTGGAAAGACACCGGTAACCGATGCAGCTCACACAGAAGTGCTGTTATGTATGCCATATATCGGTTACCATTTCCTACCCTGGTGGTGCCATGGTTAGAATGCAATATTGCAGGCTGACTCTGCCCACTGCCAGGAGTTTGATCCTGACGGGGCTCAAGGTTGACTCAGCCTTCCGAGGTAGATAAAACGAGGACCCAGATTGTTGGGGAGGGGCAATAGGCTCTGTAAACCACTTAGAGAGGGCTGTAAAGCACTGTGAAGCGGTACATAAGTCTAAATGCTATTGCTAAGTGGGCTTGGTAGTGCAGTGGTTAGAATGCAGTATTGCAGGCTGACTCTGCCCACAGCCAAGAGTTCAATCCTGACTGGCTCAAGGTTGACTCAGCCGTCCATCCTTCCAGGGTCAGTAAAATGAGGACCCAGATTGTTGGGGGGCCATATAGGGTGACTCTGTAAACTGCTTAGAGAGGGCTGTGAAGCACTATTGGGCAGTAAAAAAGGTAAAAGGTAAAGGTTCCCCCGCACATGTGTGCTAGTCGTTTCCGACTCTAGGGGCCGGTGCTCATCTCCGTTTCAAAGCCGAAGAGCCAGCGCTTGTCCGAGGACGTCTCCGTGGTCATGTGGCCGGCATGACTATTGGGCAGTATGTAAGCCTAAATACTATTGCTACCAACCCAGCCACATTCTACATCACTTGAATTTTCCAAATGCTTTTCAGGGCCAGCTCCGTGTTGAATGTGTCATAGTAGTCTAAAAGTAGAGGTTGCAAGGGCATTGAGTTTTACATTTGAGGCAAAGATCCCGTCTATGGCAGCATCCAGCATAGTTCTTGATATTTAGCTAATAAATGACTCCTACCACCCTTGACAACTAAATCAAAGTGTATAAGGTACAATAAAATACACCAGCTGTTAGGGACGCGGTGGCTCAGTGGATTAGGATGCTGAGCTTGTCGATCAGAAGGTTGGCAGTTTGGCGGGTTGAATCCCAAGTGCCGTGTAGCAGAGTGAGCACCTGTTACTCGTCCCAGCTTCTGCCAACCTAGCAGTTCGAAAGCACGTAAAAATGCAAGTAGAAAAATAGGGACCACTCCGGTGGGAAGGTAACAGTGTTCCGTGCGCCTTTGGCGTCTAGTCATGCCGGCCACATGACCACGGAGACGTCCTCGGACAAGCGCTGGCTCTTCGGCTTTGAAACGGAGATGAGCACCGGCCCCTAGAGTCGGAGACGACTAGCACGTGTGTGCGGGGGGAACCTTTACCTTTACCTTACCACCCTTGACAACTAAATCAAAGTGTGTAAGGTACAATAAAATACACCAGCTGTTAGAACCTAGAATATACGCTCTTTAGAAACCCCATCCTCCGGGTGTTTAAACCAGAGGTCTCCAAAATCTCCAAGGCCTCCTTCTACACGAGTCTGAAAGCCGGGGGAATCCTCCTCTGGGTTGCCAATGTTAAATCACACACACACACAACCCTGTGATTTGCCTAGTCTGGTCCCAAGCTATTTAAGGCCGTGGAAGTCAAAACCAGATTTTTGAACCTAGTCCAGAGGAAAACCAGAAGCCAGCGGGGAACCTAATTAAGGTGGTAAACTTGACATATTTTTTTTTACTTTGAAATGCGTGACCTGCTTTGATTGCTAAAGTATATATTGGGAACGTTCTATGAAAATATGTCGTGATTTGAGGAAATGCTCTGTGAAAAGCTTTGAAAGGATTGTTGATGAAGGGGTTGTTTTGGAGAAATAGGATGAAGTGGATTCCGTTGAAGATAATCAACTCAGTTCCATAGAAAAGTAGCTTGTGACTTCAAGGGCTGTGCAGAGATTCACCAGAAGGGCTTCAAAGCATACGGGGGGGATTTTTGGAAGCCACAACAATGTCAGGACTATTATGATCACATAATTGCAAATCGCACAGAGGTCACTTGGCGGGCCGTATGGATAACCGGGTCCTGGGGCGCAAACATAGTCCTTGTCTACCATTCCTCAAAGCGTATGCATCTAATCCTGGCTTCGTTGACCCCCTGTCTCAAAGTGGAGCACTTAATAAATGACCAATTAAACAAACAAACCATCCCCGTATTTTTGTGGCTGATAAGATCTGCAATCCAGGGAATCAGACATTTTTGCAGAGAATAAATGCATGCATACCATCCATATTCCGTACTTCCTACAAATCTGATGTTACAATGTTAGATTCTTGAATGAATGAACCTTTATTGTCAAAGTACAACCATGTACAGTATACATACACTGAGATTTATTTTTTATTTTTTCTATTTTAATTCCATTTATATCCCGCCCTTCTCCGAAGACTCAGGGCGGCTTACAAGCTTAGCAGTAGCCTTCATTCTATGTATATGCCTGCTTGTTAGGGCTTTCACACACACCCCAAGCGGCATTATTACAAAGTCAGCTTAATTGCCCCCAACAATCTGGGTCCTCATTTTACCTACCTGGGAAGGATGGAAGGCTGAGTCAACCTTGAGCCTGGTGGGATGCGAACCTGCACTAATTGCAGGCAGCTGGCTGAGCCTTCCTTCGTGCCCCCACCCCCAACTCACAGAGACACAAACCCTCTGTCAGGACCCACCCCAAACCACGTCTTAGGAAGACAAAACCTCTTGGAGTCAGTTCTAGTCCAAAAGGAATCTTTACTAGGACATGCTTGGTTGTGGGAATACAAGACAGGACTTAGTATTGTTTTACAAATTGAAATTTTATAAAGAGTTCCCGGTTCAACCCCCCTTCCCTCAAACCCATTTGGTCAGCCCCCATCCTTCTACTTCCTGTCAACCCTTTCGTGGGAAAAAAAGGAACTTCGAATCTTTATGGTTATTAGCTTCTTCCTCTCCCCCTCCCTTTTGATCCCCCCAGTTCAAAAGTTTTACCTTGGTCTTTGAAATAACCTAAGGCAGGCTGAATCCACATATGCTCCTCCTTCTTCAGGAGATGGCAGAATCTGTATGGGGGGGATAATGTTTTAAACATACATTTATGAATGTGATATAAATGGATTCTGACACCCTCCATCTTATTACACCAAGTGAGCTAATTGCACAACACACCGTCCTCGCAAGTCAATCATACATAAAATTATAAAATGATTTGCCGTTCAAGAGGCTGACAGCCCATGGATAAAAGCTGTTCTTCAGCCCGTTGGTACGGCTGGCCATACTCCTATACCTGATGGTAGGGACTTTTACAGAAAGCTGTCAAAACTAGTAGCGTTAGCTGAGAACACTCTTAACACAGAGATGGCTTGAACTGGGTCTGACCAATGCTTCAGACCTGCCTGGTGTTTTCGCTAATAAAAGAATTTTCCTAATAACATAATAATCTTCTGTCCCAGCTTGGATATTCAGGAAAGAAAAAAGCCCTCGACTCCATTGGTAGTGAAAAGTATAGCTTTTACTGAAGCCAAGTGATTACAACGTGGCAAAGCCAGATCTGAATGTTCCTGCATAAGCCCATTGCTTGTCCTGGACCGTCCCCCCTTGGTCCTTTCGTAAATGTCCAATGGGGCTCAATCGAGGTGTTTCGGTAACAAGTCCTAAAGTTTGGCACCTCTTTGGTGGGTGTTCGTATTTCATTCTCATGCTTGGCTCCCTGTATCTTCCAGGCTGGCACCTCCAGTTCCTTTCATCCGGTCTATGGAGATTCTCAGTCATCCAGGTCATGGTTGTCCCAAAAGGATCATGAAAAAAAGCATTTTTGGGACACTCGTCCTGTCGTTCCCCCCTCCCTATATCCTCTTATTCCTCCCTACCCCCTTTTATAGCAGGATGCCATCAAACCAAAGCAGGACTGAAGCAATCCAATGGGAGGCCTGACAGCTGCTGTCACATGATTCCCCTCCTTGTCCCTATGGAGCAGAACTTCTCAAGACCTTGAAGCTTCTGACAGGGTGGAAAATAGGACCTATAGGAGTGCTGGTAAGGTCAGGTCAAGACTCCAAAGACTTGAAAGGAGAGCAGGGTGGAACAGCTTGCCTTCAGACGTTGTGGGCGCTTCATCCCTGAGGTTTTTAAGAAGAGACGGGACAGCCACATGTCTGGAATGGTACAGGGACTCCTGCTTGAGCAGGGGGCTGGACTAGAAGACCTCCAAGGTCCCTTCCAGCTCTATTCTGATCTGAATTCGCTTTGCTTTGGAGTAGACCAGACTTTTGAGCCAAGGAAAAAATGCAGGGCAGTTGACTTTGAATGGGGCTTGGCCTCTGGGTTGTATAACTTACCATCTGGAAATAAGCCACGGCTGGAAATAAGCCTCCATACATTATACTTCCACAATTAGCTGCCGAAAACTCTTTGGACCAGTTTTGTGGACTCTGACTTGGTTTGTACCTGACTTTGCTTTTGTTTATGCCTTTTGGCTCTCTGACTTGTATGCTTTGGCTTGACTGAAGTCCTGGCCTGTGCTTCAAAACGTTTCTCCTTAACCCTCTGCCACCTTCTTGTATTTCAGAAGAAGCGTTGGCCACTTCACATTCTTGGTTGCCTCCCTGCCCAGCACAGATTATTTTGAAAGCCTGGAGGTGGTTTTTTTCCTCCCCTGGGGGCAGAAAGATGGTCCACCACCAGGCACTCGGGAGCAGTAGATGTCAACCATGATCACAAGCCTCCACCTGGATTCAAAAGGTCCTCAGCAGGGCTTTTGCTAAACTCTGGTTTATCAAATTTATTTTATTTATTTATTTATTTATTTATTTATTTATTTATTTATTTATTTATTTATTTATTTATTTATTTATTTAATTTTTATACCACCCTTCTCCCGAAGGACTCAGGGCGGTGTACAGGGCAATACAATAAAAATACAATATAAAAAAGTTTTTTAAAAAATTAAATACTGCAGCCCAAATCCAATAAATTAGTACAATAATATTTAAAATACCCCTAAACCCATCAGACCAGGCCAGCTTGTTCAAATAAATATGTTTTTAGGTCACGTCGGAAGGAGCGAAGGTCGGGAGCCGTCCGGAGCTCCACTGGTAAACGGTTCCACAGGTCTGGCGCGCCCACAGAGAACGTCCTCCCCCTGGGGGCCACCAGTCGACACTCTTTGACCGACGGCACCCTGAGGAGGCCCTCTCTGTGGGAGCGCACTGGACGAAGGGAAGTTGATGCCGGCAGCAGGTGCTCCTGTAAGTAACCCGGACCCAGGCCATGTAGGGCTTTATAGGTCATCACCAGCACCTTGAATCTTACCCGGAGGACAACTGGAAGCCAATGCAGCTCACGGAGTAGAGGTGTTACATGGGAGTATCGGGAAGCCCCCGCCACCACTCGCGCGGCTGCATTCTGCACCAGCTGGAGCCTCCGAGTAGTCCTCAAGGGCAGCCCCATGTAGAGAGCATTGCAGTAGTCCAAACGGGAGGTCACAAGTGCATGAGTGACTGTGCGCAAGGCATCCCGGTCTAGATAGGGCCGCAACTGACGCACCAGGCGAACCTGGGCGAAGGCCCCCCTAGTCACAGCTCCTATATGATCATCCAAGGAGAGCTGTGAATCTAGGAGGACACCCAAGTTGCGAGCCCACCGTTGCCTACAGCAGGCTAAATGTAACAGTTGCCTGCAGCATACTAGGCCACAAATCACGGGTAAGAAAACAAAACAGCCGCTTCCACACAGATCCAAACTTAGATTCCAGGGCTGTCTATTTCAAGCCAATTTGCACCACCCTTAAAGTTTTTTAATGGGACAGTTTTGAAAATTTCATAATGGGTACATTTGTAGAGTGTTTGGTGTTCTCTGAGCTGAGAGAGAGAGAGAGAGAGAGAGAGAGAGAGAGTAATAGATATAGATAGATTGATGATGGATGTAGATAGATGATAGATGATAGATAGATGATATAGCAATAGCAGATAGATAGATAGATTATAGCAATAACATAGATAGATAGATAGCAATAGCATAGATAGATAGATAGATAATAGCATAGAGATTAGAGATAGATGATAGATAGATAGATAGATAGATAGATAGATAGATAGATGATAGATACATAGATAACAATAGCCTAAATAGATAGATAGATGATAGATATATAGATAACAATAGCATAAATAGATAGATAGATAGAGAGAGAGAGAGAGAGAGCAATAGCATAGATAGATAGATAGATAGATAGATAGATAGATAGATAGATAGATAGATAGATAGATAGAGCCAGATAATAATAGCTCTAACCAAAAAAACAGGGATGTATCTCAAAGGTTGAGCTTGGCCCCTACAGGGAAGAGGCACGCCCAGCAGTGGCCATTCCTTCTGAGGGTCCAGAGACATCCAGTGTCTAGCAATGAATGCCAGCCCCAGATGGTCACTATCCCTACCATTCCCTAGCTGCATCTCCATCCATCAAGCTTTCATCAACCTCAAGCCGCTTGGAATGGGCTGGTCCTTTTCATGAGTAATCCACGTCCTTCCTTTAAGGACAGCTGACTTGAGTGAGGAAATAGGTCAAAAATGTGGGCATCGACCCCAGGAATAAAGTTGTCCATTTTTTAAAAAAAATAGCATGAAATGTTTTTCGGATGATCACGGTAATTTCCCTTCTTGTGTTTCATGCCTCAGCCTTCCATCCTTCTGAGGTGGGTAAAATGAGGAACCTAATTGTTGGGGGTGCTCAATATGCTGACTCTGTAAACCACTTAGAGAGGGCTGTAAAGCACTGTCAAGCGGTATACAAGTGTCATTGATAAGTGGGAAGGAAGGAAGGAAGGAAGGAAGGAAGGAAGGAAGGAAGGAAGGAAGGAAGGAGGGAGGGAGGGAGGGAGGGAAGGAATAGGGAGGGAAATGAAGTGTAAGTGAAGCCCCCTCCCTGTTTGACGTACATCACACGATGATTCATCGATAGGGCTGCCCTCTCCTTTGGCACATGCGCGCATGGATGCTCAGCGCCTCTCCTTAAATTCACCCATAAAAATCCAAGTAGGAACTCCGAGGGTCGCGGAGGGCTCCCAAGTCAGTCCACATCTGGGGGGAAAGAGTTGCAGACAGGCGTTGTGTACGTTGTGAACTGGCAAACTCTTTAAAAAAAGCAGTCTGCCATCAAAGCTGCACTCACACAATCCCGGCCCTTACAAAAGGGCCCCTTGAATTTTAAAGGTTTTGCTGCTAAGCTTGTCAGAAGACCTGGGTTTTCTAAATATAACGCTGCCTTAGCAATTTTCCTTCCTGCATTGTAGCAGCATTAGCGTTGACACCCCGACACTCTCGGGAAGGTTGCGGTAAAACAACAACAACAAACAAACAAAAAAAACCCACTGCACTTTCTGCTCATCCGCTTATCGTTTGGGGCTTCATCTCTGAACCCTGAACCAGTTCACCCTCTTCTTGTGGAACTTCTGAGATTATTGGCTTTCTTCTTCTATTATTCTTAGGGCTTCTGCTCTCATTATTGGTGCGAGAGATCCAGCCTGATTGAAGCCATGGTTAGGGAAAGAAAGAACTGCTAAACTTCGATGCCAAAGGGAGCCATAGCAAAATGTTGCTGGAGGGTAAAAAAAAAAGGAATTAACTGGGAACATTTGCCAGTCAGCATAAAGAAACGTGTCAGAAATATTATATTAAGCAACGGGCGGGGGGGAAAAAAAAAAGGGAATCGAACCGTTTCTGAAATCTAGCAGATTTTTAAGTGGGTTTGTTAATTTAATGTAGGTTAATAGCTGGAGTGAGGCTGCCTAGGAAAATACATTTTGAGAAATAATTTTCCATTTGTCCATCGTGTAATTGGAGACTTATCGCATTATTATAATGATTTGGAGAACCACCTGAAACTCCATCCAGATTTTTTTTTTTAAATATCAAAATAAAGCTGTCACTCTTCACAGCTGTAGAAAAATAACACTGGGAATAAAACAGTGTTATTTGGTTAATAAATATCCCTGAATTATTCCTTTGGATTTTCTCCCCTTAATTTCTTCTGGGTGCTGAAAACCCAGCAAATCTCCCTGAATTCAAGATGATGGTTGCAACCAAAGGCATTTTGCTTCTAATATTCCCTTTTTAATTCTTTTTGGAGCATCGCCCAAAGCACCATTAGATGGCCAAAACCCAAAATGCCCCACTTCTTGGCTTTCTTCGGCTAAAAAAAACCCAGAGACCCATCTCATTCTGCTTTTAGATTATTTTGGACGGTTCTCTGGATACAGTATGAGCTGGGCTAAATCCATCAGCTGATTCTGCATAGAACATGGATTTAAAGGCAGCCACATACCTGAAAGACCTTAACATTTTGGCAAAAACATTCTCGGGCACGCTCTTAAACAGCAGTGGGCCTTATTCAAGATGACAATGAGGGTGTTTACCACAAGGAAGTTGAGGGTTTGGTGAACTGGTGTAAGAAAAACAGCCTCGTTTTAAACGTTGGAAAAACCAAAGAGATCATTGTTGATTTTAGAAAAGGCAGGCACTGTCACATACCATCTGTGCATTAATGATCCCCATGTGGAGGTGGTTGGCAGCATCAAATTCGGGGTGTGCAGCTAACGAGTAGGCTCAACAACGAGACCCTAGTGAAGTGGGCGCAGCAGTGCCTGCATTTTCTGCGCCGCATGAGAAAAGCACATCTTCCTTCCCCTGTCCTGACCACTTTCTACAGAGGGACGATCGAGAGCATCCTGTCATACAGGATCGCAGTCTGGTTTAGAAGCATCCCTGCTTCGGACAGGAAGGCGGTGCAGAGAGTGGTGAGGACGGCAGAAAAGATCATTGGCACTTCCCTCGCTCCCATCCAGGATGTGGCACAGAAGCGTTGCCTGAGCAGGGTCCGCAAGGTTGTCTGGGACACGACACATGCTCTTCACCACCTGTTTGCCTTGTTACCTCCTGGGAGGAAGGGGGGCCTCGTGGTATCCGTAGCAGAACATCCAGATTCAGCCACAGTTTTGTTCCATGCAGTATTAACCTGGTGAACTCTCAAGCTTCCCCTTTCCACTATGTATCCAGGATCCGGACCGGCCTGGACTCTGACTGGGCAGAGTCTGACGTGGAGGAATCAGGCGGTCTTGAGCACGTTATCTGGACTGAGTTCGACCCTGTTTCCCCTGATGATGTGGACAGGATCATGGGGAGACTGAGCACCACCACCTGTTTGTTGGATCCGTGCCCCTCCTGGCTAGCTTATGCGGCTCGGGAGGGAACACGAGGCTGGTTCCATGCAGTAATAACTGCTTCTTTGAAGAAGGGTGTCTTCCCTGCCGCCTTGAAGGAGGCGGTGGTGAGGCCCCTTCTCAAGAAGCCTGCTTTGGACCCGGCTGTTTTAAACAACTATCGTCCAGTCTCCAACCTTCGCTTTCTGGCGAAGGTTGTTGAGAGTGTGGTGGCGCATCAGCTCCCTCTGTTCCTGGAGGAAACTGATTATCTGGACCCGTACCAATCGGGCTTCAGGCCCGGATACAGCACGGAGACGGCATTGGTCGCGCTGGTGAATGATCTCTGGAGGGCTAGGGACAGGGGTTGCTCCTCTGTCCTGGTCCTATTAGATCTCTCAGCGGCTTTCGATACCATCGACCATGGTATCCTGCTGCGGCGTCTCAGGGGGTTGGGAGTGGGAGGCACCGTTTTATGGTGGTTCTCCTCCTACCTCCAGGGCCGCTCGCAGTCGGTGTTGACAGGAGGGCAGAGATCCACCCCGAGGTCTCTCATTTGTGGAGTTCCTCAGGGGTCGGTCCTCTCGCCTCTCCTGTTCAACATCTATATGAAGCCGCTGGGCGAGATCATTCGTGGTTTCGGTGTGGGGTATCACCAGTACGCTGATGATACCCAACTTTTTCTTTCCACCCCGAACCAACCCAGCGATGCCCTCTCCGTGATGTCCCGGTGCCTGGAGGCGGTTCAGGTCTGGATGGGGAGAAACAGGCTTCGTCTCAATCCCGCCAAGACTGAGTGGCTGTGCATATCGGCATCTCGGGTTAACCAAGTTATTCCACCTCTAACGATGGGGGGTGAGGTGTTACCCCCCGTTGATAGGGCTCGCAATCTGGGCGTCCTCCTGGATTCACGGCTCAATTTTGAAGACCACATAGGAGCCGTGACCAGGGGGGCTTTTGCACAGGTTCGCCTGGTGCGCCAGTTGCGTCCCTATCTGGACCGAGACGCCCTACGCACAGTTACTCATGCGCTTGTGACCTCCCGTTTGGACTACTGTAACGCTCTCTACATGGGGCTGCCCTTGAAGACCACTCGGAGGCTTCAACTGGTGCAGAATGCGGCCGCGCGAGTTGTAATGGGGGTCTCCCGATACTCCCATGTAACACCTCTACTCCGCGAGCTGCATTGGCTTCCGGTTGCCCTCCGGGTGAAATTCAAGGTGCTGGTTATTACCTATAAAGCCCTACATGGCCTGGGTCCGGGCTATTTGAGGGAACACCTGCTGCCGGCATCAAACGCCCTTCGCCCAGTGCGCTCCCACAGGGAGGGTCTGCTCAGGGTGCCGCCGGTGAGAGATTGCCAGCGGGTGACACCCAGGGATAGGGCCTTCTCGGTGGGAGTGCCTGCCCTCTGGAACCAGCTGCCGGTGGAGCTGAGGACTGCCCCCGACCTCCGATCATTCCGCCGGGGCCTGAAGACCTGGCTCTTTGAGCTCTCAGGCCCAGGCTGAGGAGAAATTTTAATTGGGGGTTTTAATGTATACAGGGTAATTTAATATTTTTAATTGGTTTTTTAACTTTTGTATGGTGGATTTTTAATTCCCTGTAAACCGCCCTGAGTCCTCAGGGAATAGGGCGGTATATAAATGTAACTATAAATAAATAAATAGTTCCCACCAGGGCTTTTTTCCTCATAGAACGCTCAGAACGGAGTTCCGGCACCTTTTTTGGATGGAACCTTGTAGGGTAGGCAAGGCGGATTGTATGACATGTGTGAGTTCCGGCACCTTTTTCTTTTACAAAAAAAGCACTGGTTCCTACATGCTTTATGTGGCTGGTAGTTAGCTTTAGTTTGACAAGATTCTGTCTATAGGTCAGGAATGATAAAGAAATCTGCATTAGAATCACAATGTGCCCTTCACGATTTTGGGAGCTGACACCTTGCCAGGCTTGATGGGGAGGGGTCTTTCACCTCGATGGTTGCTTTATTAATATAATGTTGCTTCCCTGCTGATTTGGTGGTGGCTGCTGGAGATGGTTTCACACTGTTTGTTTATTGATTTGTATCCAACCTTTATTATCTTTACAAATAACTCCAAACAAACCTAACCGACAGGCCTACCGAGCAAGCACCATTGAGACGATCCGATCGCTTAATGCAAAACTTTATTTTGGCACGAATGAAACAAAAGTAGCACTGGCTATATATATAGTTAAAATATAGAATTTTCCCTGCCCCTATTAGTGCAGGTCATGTGGTCCAATCGAGAGTCAAGCTACTGTTATGAGAAAGTGTCTCTGTGTGTTTGCAAACATCTGCTGAAACGTCCTTGGTTCACACGGGCTGCCTTCTTGTTGTCTGGAGCCTGCATTCCATTACCCCCTCCCCTCTAGTGTGTTGGCAGGCTGAGAAGCAATAATGCACAACACTTCGAGCTTGACAATAGGTTCTTCATCCTAAAGATGCTTCATGGTGCTCATCAAGTTTCTACCCCTGCTCCATTCCTTCCAGTCCCACAGGTTCCTTCCTACATGGCCATTGACAATCCTACTAGATTACTCAAAGGTACATAAAATAATTGAAAAAAGCAATGCCCCCTATGCAAACTGCAGATAATTGCCTTGAATATTTCTTGAATGAAGTTGTGTCTGCAATGAAGCGAATGCCTATTATTTATTTCCCTTCGCTGTTGCTGTATATAAAAGATACATAAATCCAGCTACAAATTCTTCCTCCACTAGAGATGGTGCTAGAATGATTAAAGCACAGATACTGTACCAATCTTTTCTACTGAGATGTAAAAAGGCATTTTTTTTCTTTTTCTTCAAAAATAAAATACCTGTAATTTCCAAGTCCGCAACCAGATGGATGGAGGTCTATGGAAAAAGACTAGACGTTGCCTTCTCACTGAGGCATGTGGCTAATTCATAACAGTTCATTTACTTTGATGGCTCCTTTCTGCACGTCAACTAATCTATGAAAGGCATTTGGTTGTACAGATTTTTCAGATTCATCTATGAATGAATGATCTGCTATTAAGCGGAGGAATGAACCAGACCATTTTGGTGGAGGGCCGCAAAAGGTTCATTGCAAATTATGAAAGGTTATTCAGTGACATAATTACTCGTGAAAAGCAAACCAATCTTAAAGCTTTCTAGTCAATCCCTTGCAATACTTCTCTGCAGTTGATCAGGACAAGAGTATTTGGTGGGAATATCTCCAAATGTCATCCTGTGGGATTATCATCTTCCGTCCTAACCCTTAAACATCAGCACAAGTTGTTCAGCAGATAAGCTGTGATGGCAGGACTTCCTGGAGGAGAATGTTTGAAAAATATCACATGAGGGCATGTTTATGGTTATGAGGAAATGGCAGGGGCACTATCAAATACAAGGAGCCGGAATGTGACCATGAGCTGCTCAAGGTTATTTCTTTATTGCTGCATGCCTATTTACAAGAATCTCACCAGACTGACTGCATTCTCTCGTTGTGTGTGTTCGTGTATGTATAAAGTTTTATTAGCTTATAGTATACGATACAAAGAAACTACAAAAGCAAATAGCGGTAAACATGGGGAAGGGAAAAGGGAATAGAGAAGCGAGGTAGGGAAGAGGGAAAAAAAGGCATTGACTTCCAACTTCCTTTGGTGCAGCAAAGGAAAGTATCAACGTCAGACCTTTTACAAAATTGTCAAGGTAATGATTTAATATCTAACCAGCTTATGTAATGTGCGATGTATGATGTAATGATGGGAATGACTCAGCAGGGTCTGTGTCCCTTTAAGAGCCAGCTGGGTCTGTTTCTCCTTAAGAGCCTTTGTATAAAAGGAAGGCCCTGCTACTGTGTTCTCTCTCTTTTGTTTCCTGTTGTAACTGCTGTGTGTTGGATCCTGCTGGATTAACACGTGCATGTATATTGTTCCTGGTGTATGATATTGTAGATAGTGTAAGATAAACCACCATTTAATATAGACCACTGTTTACTGTGTTTATCTCTGGGTTATCTCAGCGTAATAAGACTGCATACTCTGACAAAAATAATATTTATTTTATTTTATTTATTTTATTAAATTTATATACCGCCCTTTCCCGAAGGACTCAGGGCGGTTTACAGGGCATTTAAAACAACCAGTAAAAAAGTTAAAAACAAATTAAAAAAAGATTAAATCATCCCTAAAATTAAAAACCCCAGTTAAAAATTCTCAGCCTGGGCCGGAGAGCTCAAAGAGCCAGGTCTTCAGGTCCCGGCGAAATGTGCGAAGGTCGGGGGCAGTCCTAAGCTCTACGGGCAGCTGGTTCCAGAGGGCAGACGCACCCACAGAGAAGGCCCTTCCCCTGGGTGTTATCCGCCGACAGTCTTTTATCGGCAGCACCCTGAGAAGACCCTCCCTGTGGGAGTGCACTGGACGAAGGGAGCTTGATGCCGGCAGCAGGTGTTCCCTCAGATATCCCAGACCCAAGCCATTCAGTGCTTTATAGGTCATCACCAGCACCTTGAATCTCACCCGGAGGGCAACCGGAAGCCAATGCAGCTCGCGGAGTAGAGGTGTTACATGGGAGTATCGGGAAACCCCCATCACAACTCGCGCGGTCGCATTCTGCACCAGCTGAAGCCTCCGAGTGGTCCTCAAGGGCAGCCCCATGTAGAGAGCGTTGCAGTAGTCTAGACGGGAGGTCACGAGCGCATGAGTGACTGTGCGTAGAGCATCTCGGTCCAGATAGGGCCGCAACTGGCGCACCAGGTGAACCTGGTCACGGCTCCTATATGATCTTCAAAATTGAGCCGTGAATCCAGGAGGACGCCCAAGTTGCAAGCCCTATCAACGGGGGGTAACACCTCACTCCCCATCGTTAAAGGTGGAATAATCTGGTTAGCCCAATATAAGCTAGCCATTTTGATAACATCAAATCTTAAGCTCAAACCCCCCCCCCTCCTTCACACCTTCCCCCATTCTAGCTGGAGATTCCATCTCAGGCACCAAGAGAAAATGGCTGCCGTGCGGGAGGCTATTTGCAAGAGCACTCCCCTATTTAAAGGAGCAAAAAATGAAATAACTACTAAATTGTGCAAGCGTACAGCGTTCCAATTAACTGCAATAAAACGCTGGCATTTCAAACAGTTTTAAGAGCATCTTTTATTTCAGTCTTAAACAGCATAACACATTTTAAGAAACCACTTTTTGGAAAAAAGCAAAAAAGAAACGTGATGAGGCATTTCCTTGAAAATCAATTTGATCTGATGCTTTTTGTACAGCAAAATAAACCCATGTATTGAGCAAAAACATTTCTTTGTTTTTACTTTGAAAAGAAAAGTGATTCTGTGTGTTGTGCCTGTATGTTGTCAATCATTCTGTCTCCCCCGCCCCCCATGGAATAATCCACCTTTGGGGGGGGCTAGGAGGAGAACTACTCTCCTGCCTTGCAAAAAGTTATTGCTTTTTCACCAGAGTGTCAGGCCCAAAGGATCAAGAACAATATATGGTTTACTTCTGAGTTCTTTCATTACCTTACAAGTTATCTTACAAGGAACGGTTGCTGGAATTGGGGATGTCTGGTTTAATGAAGAGAAGGGTGAGGGGTGACATGATAGCAGTCTTCCAGTATCTCAGGGCCTGCCCCAAAGAAGAGGGAGTCAAGCTATTCTCCAAAGCGCCCGAAGGCAGGACAAGAAGCAATGGATGGAAACTCATCAAGGAGAGAAGCAACCTAGAACTAAGGAGAAGCTTCCTGACAGTTAGAACAACTAACCAGTGGAACAACCTGCCTCCAGAAGTTGTGAATGCTCCAACACTGGAGGTTTTTAAGAAGAGACCGGACAGCCATTTGTCTGAAATGGTGTACGGTTTCCTGCCTGAGCAGAGGGTTGGACTAGATGACCTCCAAGGTCCCTTCCAACTTTATTATTATTATTATTATTATTATTATTATTATTATTATTATTATTATTATTATTATTATCATCATCATCATCATCATCATCATTATCTGGACCAGGATGCCTTGCGCACAGTCACTCATGCACTGTTACATTTAGCCTGCTGTAGGCAACGGTGGGCTCGCAACTTGGGTGTCCTCCTAGATTCACAGCTCTCCTTGGATGATCATATAGGAGCTGTGACTAGGGGGGCCTTCGCCCAGGTTCGCCTGGTGCGTCAGTTGCGGCCCTATCTAGACCGGGATGCCTTGCGCACAGTCACTCATGCACTTGTGACCTCCCGTTTGGACTACTGCAATGCTCTCTACATGGGGCTGCCCTTGAGGACTACTCGGAGGCTCCAGCTGGTGCAGAATGCAGCCGCGCGAGTGGTGGTGGGGGCTTCCCGATACTCCCATGTAACACCTCTACTCCGTGAGCTGCATTGGCTTCCGGTTGCCCTCCGGGTGAGATTCAAGGTGCTGGTTACGACCTATAAAGCCCTAAATGGCATGGGTCCGGGTTACTTACAGGAGCACCTGCTGCCGGCATCGACTTCCCTCCGCCCAGTGTGCTCCCACAGAGAGGGCCTCCTCGGTGCCGTCAGTCAAAGATTGTCGACTGGCGGCCCCAGGGGGAGGGCCTTCTCTGTGGGCGCGCCAGACCTTTGGAACCGTTTACCGGTGGAGCTTCGGACGGCTCCCGACCTTCGCTCCTTCCGACGTGACCTAAAAACATATTTATTTGAACAAGCCGGCCTGGTCTGATGGGTTTAGGGGTATTTTAAATATTATTGTACTAATTTATTGGATTTGGGCTGTAATATTTAATATTTTTTAAAAAATTTTATATTGTATTTTATTGTATTGCCCTGTACACCGCCCTGAGTCCTTCGGGAGAAGGGCGGTATAGAAATTAAATAAAATAATAATAATAATAATAATAATAATAATAATAATAATAATAATAATAATAATAATAATGTTGTTGTTGTTGTTATTATCTACTTACTTAGAATCAAAGCTGGAAACTTCTGTATTAGGTTCCTATGGATGGTGTCAGCCCAATATCTTTATATATTCCAGCAAAACCAGATTAAAGGGTTTGAAGCAAACAGTTGAATCCAAAATGTTAATGAAAGACTCTTGACTGTGTTCCAAACAACTTGGCTGGTGGGGCGGGGGGTTTGTTCAAAGATTGTCATTATGTGTTTTTCTATTATGTATAATTATGAATGAAACCAAAGGTTAAAGACCTTCTAGAATCTTTGAAATTGTTTGAGAATCCCTAAGAAACTGGTTTATGAGTTCTGAGATCCCTCAGTTGTGGGAATACAGTAGCAAAAAAGATGATTTAAAAAAAGAGAGAGAGAGAAAGAGAAGGAAAAAGACATTTTCCACAATATTTTCATTTAACTACCTTGCAGTTCTCCCCGAGAAACTTGAAACTCGCCATCATGCAACGTGCCAAATTTTGGTGATGGGGAATAGGGAACCCTGGGTGTTAAAAGTCCACACATCTTAAAGTTGCTGAGGTGGATCTAGAGATGATTTGAAGTCTCTCTTTTGCAATAACAAAGCTGCTGGATATAGCAGCCTCGGGTTTGGTTTAGCTTTCAATGTTTGGAACCAGACGCAATTAAGCCAATTATGATACGTTACATTAGACCTTGCGCATTACCCAACTCCTTGTGCGTTCACATGTTATGAGTTTAAATAAAGAAGAGCGTTGTTTTTTTCTTCCTTTGGAATTCCTTGCATTTTGCTTCATGTTTGCTTTTTTCTCTCTCCTGACAGCTGGATCAAGTGATCCGTCAGCGAAGCCTTTCCAGCCTGGAATTGTTCCTCTCTTGTGCTCAGAAGCAGCTGAGCTGTTTGCTGCAAGAAGAAGTCACAGTTGCAGAGACAGCAGAAAAAAAATCCATAACCTCGATCAATTCTCTCAAAGACCCGGGAGAGTAGATGGAGAGCTAGGATCAATCAGCCGATCACTTTTCTGTTTTGATTAGATGTTCAGAATCGTACTGCAGTCCTTGTAAACCTAATGGTTGTGTGAAATCTTGTCAACAGCTCCCACATCATTTTAACAAGAAATGCCGTCATTGGCAAATCTCAGTAAAACAACTTATTCCCAGCAACAGAGTAGGTACATTTGTCATTTACAAACCTAAAGCTTAGGGTTATATAATGTTGCACGGAAGGCCGCATTGCTTTTATCATGGATGTCCTACTTAACTGGCATTGATCAAGTGGAATAAAATAATTGTTAATGCCAGGAATAAAAGGAGAGCATCAGCTCTCATCCAAATTGAAAACGCTAATTGAAGACGTTTGAATAACAACTGGAATTGAGACGCCTTATTACGTATTTGCATCTGTTCCAAAAATGGCCTGTTGCATTCTCCGTGTTTGTGTCTTTTCGTGAAAAACAAAACAAAACACACGGCTTTTCAGTTTCATAATTCGTCTTAAGAGTCCCTCCAAGCCGGGAAACCCGGATATGCTCAATTATTAGTTCTCTTGTTCTTACAAACATTAAGTTAAGGTTATCACCCTAACTCATGCAAGGAAATAACAATAATTTGAAAGCAGCAACAGGTTTGGGAAATTGTTTAGTAGCTGTAAAGCAAGGTCTCTAAACCTTGGGAACTTGAAGGTGTGTGGACTTCAACTCCCAGAATTTATGCCCAGAATTCATTCACTCCCAGAACCCATGCTGTCTGCGGAATTCTGGGAGTTGAAGTCCACGTATCTGAAAGTAAAGCCTGCTCTAAAGTACGGTATGGTCTGTAAGGACAATAGTGTCCCTTAGATCAGAGGTCACCAACCTTTTCATGTTGGCAGCCTGGAGGGAGAGGGACCAGCTGGGAAATTTGCGTGCGCAAAAAGAGGGCCACATGGACCCACACGGTGCTAGCGGCCCCATTTGGGCACGTGCCAGCTGCTGCCGCTAGCCCCACGCGCATGCACAAACGGGTCCGCAACCCGTGGCCAGTAAGCCACGTGGCCCATAGGTTGGGGACCCCTGCCTTAGATTATAAAATCAGTTCCATGAAACTTTTTCTGATTTCTAATGACATGGTGATTGGTGTAGGGGGTTTGGAGAAGATGTTGAATGTTTTAAGCCAGGGGTCCTCAACCTTGGCAACTTTAAGACTGGCTGAGGAATTCTGGGAGTTGAAGTCCACAAGTCTTAAAGTTGCCAAGGTCGAGGACCCCTGTTTTAAGCTTTTTATTCTGGGGAGAAATTTAACGATTGGGGTGACTTTTGGGCACACTCCAGTATACATTCTTAATTTGGGCTGTTCCACACAGTAAAAGACATGGCTAAGAATTGCCCACGTTGTGGTAAAATTCTAGTGACAGCGTCTCCCAAGGGCATCGGAGCCATAGAGAGCAAGTTGGCCCTTGCCTGGCAATGACGCAACAAACTTACAGAAATGGAACAGTCTCTGAAATTTCCACAGCTTTTTGCAGATGTGTAGTAATGAGGAGATAGTAGTAATGTAATTATTCACTTTGGGGTATAAATTTTAATTTTTTTCCCTGCCTTTCACAATACACTCCATGTTAATGATTTACAGGGTGAAATAATTGACCAACCTATTGCTTTTATGCTTGTTACTGTGAAAATCATTCTTTACCAAATAATCCCGTGTTCAGTATATTTCTTCAGGGAGTCTTTTTGAAGGTATGTATGAAGTGTGTTTGTGTGTGTGTGTGTGTGTGTGTGTGTGCGCGTTTTCTTCTCTGCACTCTGAATTCCCACCTGCCAAGTTCACTTTGTGCTAGAGCAGGCTACGTTGGGTGAACAAGAGCTATCGTACAGCTGTCAGAAAGAGTCCTGTCTTGCAGGTCCACCCAAGAATCTCCCATGAATGAGTGAACAGTTGCAATAAGATGATGGAACCACAACGTCTTGTGCAGGATCCTTTCTTTACCTTGATGGTGCCATAGAATTTCACAGTGCTTCTAATATCAACATATTTGGGTTGAGGTTGTTCAGTAAAGAGCAGTTCAGGACTTTATTTCAGGTCTATGCTGGGTTTTCTGTGAAATGGGTTTGGTAACAGGAAGAGTTGAAAAGAAAATTTATTTATTTATTTATTTATTATATTTTTATACCGCCCTTCTCCCGAAGGACTCAGGGCGGTGTACAGGGCAATAAATATAAAAAACAGAATACAAAAGTTAAAAAAACCATTAAATATAATGCCCAAATTTAAAATTTAAAACAATAATTAAAAACATATTAAAACCCCAACCCTAACCCATCAGACCAGGTCAGACTGCTCAAATAAATACGTTTTTAGATCGTGCCGGAAGGAGCGAAGGTCGGGGGCCATCCGGAGCTCAACCGGCAAGTGGTTCCACAGGTCTGGCGCGCCCACAGAGAAGGCCCTCCCCCTGGGGGCCACCAGTCGGCATTCTTTGATCGGCGGCACCCTGAGGAGGCCCTCTCTGTGGGAGCGCACTGGACAGAGGGAGGTTGATGCCGGCCGCAGGTTTTGCCGTAGGTAATCCGGACCCATGCCATGTAGGGCTTTGTAAGTCATCACTAACACCTTGAATTTCACCCAGAGGGCAACCGGCAGCCAATGCAGCTCGCGGAGCAAAGGTGTAACATGGGAGTATCGGGAAACTCCCAGTACAACTCGCGCGGCTGCATTCCCTGCCTTTAGAAACCTGCAGGGGCTGTAGATGTTATGGTGCTTTGCTTTATCCTTGACCCAACATCTTCAGACTTTACATGGCCTTTGCTGGTCAGCAGGCTCCTGAACCTGGCCACCTCTCTATAGTCAAAATGAATGACTCCAGGTATACAAGTCCATAAGACCCACGGTAGCACAGTGGTTAGAGTGCAGCATTGCAGGCTGACTCTGCCTACTGCCAGGAGTTCGATCTTCACCCGGTCAAGGTTGACTAGCTTTCCATCGACTCAGCCTTTTACCGACATTGGTAAAAAGAAGCACCCAGATTGTTGGAGACTGACTCTGTATGCTGACTCTGTAAACCATGTAGACAATGCTGTAAGGCACTGTGGAACAATATACAGTATAAGACCTAGTACTATGATGTAGCTGCTTAAAGGATGAAGAATATTGCTTTCCTTTTTTTCCCCCGGAACTCATCTTTTGGAAATTTACATCTTTCTTAACCTGATTAACATTTTTTTCCTGTTCCTCCAAGATGTAACATTCTACATAAGATAAGAAGGGTTTGTGATGGTTTCTCCCTTCTGGAGACGAGGATCTGCAAGGTGGATCAAAATTTCGAATTATGGGCTGTCCAGCCAGATTTATCCCTGTTTCTACACGCTTTGATTGTAGGGACACTGATGTATTCGCGAACTTTTTGACTTTCCCCTTGAAATAATCCCGTTTGGATTTAGTTCCAGATTAATTGGCCAGAAACCTAAGATTCATTTGTTGAACACCAAGCATCCAAATAGTCACAATTCATCCACTGACTTGACATTATTACGTTTGGTTGCACAATCAGTCAGATGTTTAGATAATAATAATAAGAAGAAGAAACATGCAGGACAGATAAATGTTTTGCACTGGTACATACTGTGCGTGCAAATTGCAGTTGTGATCTACATTTCCTCTTGGTTGCTTCCTAGGGGGGGAAAAATGCAGAGGCCCATAAAACCGTGTCTTAAAAAATAGCAAGTGTTATGGGTAGTTTCGAACATCTTTTATAAGGAATCCAAAATTTGATTTGAAGCTGCGTTTAGAAAATAAAATTTTGTGGTTTTTACCTCTCTTGAAGCCATATTTATTTTACAGGGAATGTTTCTACATTCATGACATTGTTTTGAGGGGAATAACTTTCTGCAATAACAGAAGCCACCTTTTTCTTTTTCTTTTTTCTGCCTTGCAAACTGTCTCTAAAGAAATGGATATTTTAATACGTGCCATTTTGGGATTTATTTATTTTTTTCATCTGTAATTCTGCACATTTCCAACTTCCTTATAAACCCAGCATTTTTCCATTGTGCTTTGTGATTAACGAGGCACAGGAATGTCGAAGCATAAATAGTTGGGCTATTCTATCTCCCCCCCCCACCCCGTCATATTTTAACTGCCAATTTGACAGTTGGCTCTAAGAAAGGTAACAACTGCAGCAGCAACAAAATTGTGGGGTGAATTTGTCCTCGTGACCACACGCAACTCTAGCACTGCACACAAAATACATACGGAAAATTCTCGCTAACATCTCACTGAGTTGGAGCATGGACTGGACCTTGCCAAAATATACTAAAGGCTTATCTTTAGAGAAATGCAGAGATGCCCCATTGGAAGATCACCTCTCAAAATTGCAAAAGGGCTACAATCGAAAGAAGTGTGCAAAGTACAGATAGCAGTGCCAGACAGTTTTACACAGGGAAGACACGATGGTGAGGTTTCCAATTTTAGTTCCTTGATGTTTCTGGGTTCACACTGAATCGGCCCTCCATTTTGAGTACAGCCTTGCAAATTACGATCTGAACTGAACATATCCAGTTCAACCTCCCCACTACATTGTTGCTTCCCTCATCAGCCTCCCCTTATTGTTAGAGGATTGCCAGGAAGCAGTTGTGTCCTGCATGTTCAGTTGCCTCCTGAAAAAACACCTTTGGGACCACCATGACCTGGATGACGGAGAACCTCCATAGAGTTTGGATGAGAAGTGATACTGAGAAACGGAAAAGTCACAGCACATTATATATGCTAAGGAGAGAAGCAACCTGGAACTAAGGAGAAACCTCCTGACAGTGAGGAGAATTAACCAGTGGAACTCCTTGCCTCCAGAGGCGGTGAATGCTCCAACACTGGACGTCTTTAAGAAGAGACTGGACAGCCCTTTGTCTGAAATGGTGTAGGGTTTCCTGCCTGAGCAGGGGGTTGGACCAGATGACCTCCAAGGTCCCTTCCAACTATTATTATTCTTGTTGTTATTATTATTATTTTATTTACACTTCAGAAAAAAAGAGAGTCCCGGCAGACACTGTGTGAGGCGCGAATCCTATTTAGGATTGTCCATTGCTGGTGTGGTAGTTCAAAGCCTGGCACCTTTTTCGTGAAGTCATTTTTATGTTAATCAGAATACAGCTAGAAGGGAACTTGGAGGTCATCTAGTCCAGCCCCCTGCTCGAGCAGGTGACTCTGTACCATTTCAGACAAGTGGCTGTCCAGTCTCTTCTTAAAAACTTCCAGTGTTGGAGCATTCACAACATCTGGAGGCAGGCAGTTCCACTGGTTAATTGTCCTCACTGTTAGGGAGTTTCTCCCTAATTCTAGATTGATTCTCTTCTTGATTAGTTTCCATCTGTTGCTTCTTGTCTTGCCTTCTGGTGCTATGGAAAATAAGTTGACCCCCTCTTTTTCTGTGGCAGCCCCTCAAATACTGGAAGACTGCTATCATGTCCCCCCTCATCCTTCTTTTCTCTAGACTGGCCATTCCCAAATCCTGCAGCCGTTCTTCCTATGTTTTAGTCTCCAGGCCTTGGATCCTCTTAGTTGCTCTTCTCTGAATTTTTCCCAGACTCTCAACATCTTTTTTGTAGTATGGGGACCAAAATTGGCCCGCAGTATTCCAGGTGTGGTCTCACTAGGGTTATATAAAGTGGTACTAATACTTTGTGTGATCTTGATTCTATGCCACTGTTTATACAACCCAGGATTGTATTAGCTTTTTTGGCTGCTGCTGCACACGGCTGGCTCATGGTCAAGTGATCGTCCACTAGGAACTCCAAGGTCCCTCTCACAGCTACTGTTTTAGAGCCAGATTTTGCCTAATCTGTACTTGTACTTTTGGTTTTTCCTGCCTAGGTGTGAAACCTTGCTTTTCTCCACATTAAATTACGCCTTCCTATGACTGGTGGCTCAGTGGGTTAGGACGCTGAGCTTGTTGATCTGAAGGTGGGCAGTTTGGTGGGTCAAATCCCGAGTGCCGCGTAGCAGAGCGAGCGCCTGTTACTCGTCCCAGCTTCTGCCAACCTAGCAGTTGGAAAGCATGTAAAAATGCAAGTAGAAAAATAGGGACCACTCCGGTGGGAAGGTAACAGCGTTCCGGGCGCCTTTGGCGTCTAGTCATGCCAGCCACATGACCACGGAGACGTCGTCGGACAAGCGCTGGCTCTTCGGCTTTGAAACGGAGATGAGCACCGGCCCCTAGAGTCGGAAACGACTAGCACGCATGTGCGGGGGAACCTTTACCTTTACCTTTATGACTGGGTGATCAGCAACCCATTTGGTTTTCCTTTGGGAATCAGTGAAAAAGTTATCAAATTCATAGGATTCAATGCTTCCCAGGTCCACAGCCCCCCCACAGCAAAACTTTGGAAAAGTGTCTTTAATACAGATACCGAGTCCAATTGCACACAGCTAAGTTCACCCAAACGTTTGGGCAAGTCTGATTCAAGAGAGAATCAGGATAATAAAGCAATTTTGAAGACAGTAAACGCATGGGGGAGAAAGCAGGCTTTCCAATTGCGGTATTAAAAAGATAATTTAAAAAACACAAAAAAACCACCCGACACGTTGAAATGTTATTTCTGTCAATGTTTGGTCATTATTACATCGTTGTGGAATTTGGCTTACAGTCTTTTGTTTGGCACCTGAACTCTTGAGTGTCACAAATGACTTCATTACAGCTGCCTCCAGTTTTAAGAGACAGAAAAGTTAATTAAAAGAACTTTAAAATAGACTTCTGACGGCATTTGTGGTAAGAAATGAGCACTAACTGGTGAAGAATTGCTCTGAGTTAAGTTGCATAAAATGGGGGGATTAAAGATGTGCAGGGTAGTTATATTCTATTATGTCTAGCGGAGATTCTTGTTTTACTACTCATTAGCAGATTTTAGAATCCTAATCTATTGAATAAGCGTCTTCTTGATTTTGGAAGTGGTGTCTCTCAACCTTGGCAACCTGAAGACTTGTGGATATCAACTCTCAGAATTTCCCAGCCGGCAACATCATAAGGTTGCTGCAACCATTTTTCCAGCGTTGTTGCAATTTCAAACAATTGCTGTTTGAAGGCCTGGTTGTCATCAATATAACAGTGACGCTGAGTTCTTTTTTTTCCAACTGGTTGAAGATTTTGTTATTATGAAACATAACAATACATTTAATGATAATGAGGATAATAACGTGAGTCAGACCTTACCCTGTTCTCTATGTTCTTTTATAACCAAGTCTATTCAAAAATAAGATTGTTATCACCCCTATAATTTGCAAAATCTTACCGTGCGTTATTCTGCTTCTTGGAAAATCTGGGGTCTCTTAACTTCCAGGCAATTGAAAAACGTATTTGGGTTTTTGAGATTTCTCTGGGCTAGGGATAAGAAATGTAACCTACTGGAGATGTTTTGGATTACAAATTTAAGACAACACATTCCAATGGGCTTAGACCAAGGGCCTCCAAACTTGGCAACTTTAGGGCCTGGATGGGGAGGAACAGACTTCAGCTCAACCCTGACAAGACTGAGTGGCTGTGCATTCCGGCATCCTGGGACATTCAAAATATTCCACCTCTTCTTATGTGGGGTGAGTCCTTACCCCCCGTGGATAGGGCTCGCAACTTGGGAGTCCTCCTAGATTCATGGCTTACTCTGGAAGACCATATAGTAGCCGTGACTAGGGGGGCTTTCGCCCAGGTTCGCCTGGTGCACCAGTTGCGGCCCTATCTGGACCGGGATGCCCTGTGTACGGTCACTCATGCGCTCGTGACCTCTCGCCTGGACTACTGCAATGCTCTTTACATGGTGCTTCCCTTGAAGACCACTCGGAGGCTCCAACTGGTACAGAATGCGGCCGCGAGAGTTGTCTTGGGAGTTTCCCGGTACTCCCATGTTACACCTTTGCTCCGCGAGCTACATTGGTTACCAGTTGTCTTCCGGGTGAGATTCAAGGTCTTGGTTATGATCTTCAAGTCCTTAGATGGCATGGGTCCGGGGTACCTCGAGGACCACCTGCTGCCGGCGTCAACTCCCCTCCACCCTGTGCGTTCCCACAGAGAGGGCCTCCTCAGGGTGCCTCCGGTCAGGGAATGTCAACTGGTGGCCCCCAGGGGGAGGGCCTTCTCTGTGGGCGCTCCGGAGCTATGGAACCAACTGCCGGTTGAGCTCCGGATGGCATCGGACCTTCACTCCTTCCGGCGCGGTCTGAAGACCCACTTTTTTGAAATAGCTGGTCTGGCCTGATGGGGAATGTTAGGGTTTTTAATGGGTCTTTTATTGTTATTGTAAGTTTTATTGGGCACTGTTTAATTCCTTTTTAATTTTTGTATTGTTATTTATATATGCCCTGTTAACCGCCCTGAGTCCTTCGGGAGAAGGGCGGTATACAAATTTAATAAAAGTAAAGTAAAGTAAAAGATTTGTGTATTTTAACTCCCAGAATTCCCCAGCCAGCATAACTAGCAGAGGAATTTTGCGAATTGAAGTCAGCAAGTCTTAAAATTGCCAAGTTTGGAGACACCTGGCTTAGACGAATGCCCACGGAATGCTGGGTGGTGGGCAGGAGCACCTTAGAAAGGTGATTAGCCAAGTATATTTAATTACCTATTTCCCCTCTACTTGGAAAAAAAAAACCACTTAGGCTGCGTTGCAATACATTTCCATTAAAGAACATCTACTGTAAGAAAAAGATTCTGTACTTCTAAAGTTCTTTGGTGTGTGTCTGTTTGATTGTAACCTTCAGTTGGATGAAACGGTGCAGCATAATTTTTTTCACTTTCAGTTAACTGGGCAAGCTTACCAAAAGTCCAAGACCCATGACTCCTGTGGGATTGAAATTTGGCAACGTTTGATCGTCATTTCCAATGCTACCTAACAACTGGCAGGAAGTCAGGAGTCACACACATCCCCACTGCTTTTTTACCTGCTCATGAGCAGACAAAAAGCCAATTGCAGTCTTAGGCTGCATGAACAGAGGGATAGAATCAAGATCAAGTGAAGTGTTAATACCTCTTTATAATCCCTTGCTAAGACCATACTTGGAATTTGTTGTTGTTGTTGTTAGTTGCGAAGTGGTGTCCGACCCATCGTGACCCCATGGACAATGTTCCTCCAGGCCTTCCTGTCCTCTATCATCTTCTGGAGTCCATTTAAGCTCACGCCTCCTACTTCAATGACTCCATCCAGCCACCTCCTTCTCTGTCGTCCCCTTCTTCTCTTGCCCTCCACCTTTCCCAGCATGAGGCTCTTCTCCAGTGAGTCCTTCCTTCTCATTAGGTGGCCAAAGTATTTGAGTTTTAGCTTCAGGATCTGGCCTTCTAAGGAGCAGTCAGGGTTGATCTCCTCTAGGACTGACCGGTTTGATCTCCTTGCAGTCCAAGGGACTCGCAGGAGTCTTCTCCAGCACCAGAGTTCAAAGGCCTCCATTCTTTGGCGCTCAGCCTTTCTTATGGACCAACTTTCACTGCCATACATTGCAACTGGGAAGACCACAGCCTTGACTATACGCACTTTTGTTGACAGGGTGACATCTCTGCTTTTTAGTGTGCTGTCTAGATTTGCCATGGCTTTCCTCCCCAGGAGCAAGCGTCTTTTAATTTCTTGGCTACAGTCCCCACCTGCGGTGATCTTGGAGCCCAGGAAAATAAAATCTGTCACTACCTCCATTTCTTCCCCATCTATTTGCCAGGAGTACTTGGAATACTGCATCCAATTTTGGTCACCACAATATAAAAAAGATGCAGAGACTCTGGAAAGAGGGCAGAGAAGAGCAACAAAGATGATTAGGGGACTGGAGGCTAAAACATATGAAGAACAATTACAGGAACTGCGCATGGCTAGTCTAGTGAAGAGAAGGACTAGGGATAGCATGATGGCAGTCTTTCAATATTTGAGGGGTTGCCACAAATAAGGGGGGGGGTCAACCTGTTTTCCAAAGCACTAGAAACAATGGATGGAAACTAACCAAGGAGAGAAGCAACCTAGAACTAAGGAGAAATTCCCTAAGAGTGAGAACATTTAACCAGTGGAACAACCTGCCTCCAGAAGCGGTGAATGCTCCAACACTGGAAGTTTTTAAGAAGAGATTTGTCCAGAATTGTATAAGGTTGTCTGTTTGTACAGGGGTTTGGACTAGAAGGGACCTTCAAGGTGCCTCCCAACTCTGCTTTTCTGCTTAGGTGAGGAAATGTTTCTGAAATAATGACGCAACCGGTCACAGATTGTCCACCAATGTTTGACTCTAGATTCACCATGTTGATGTTGCTGTCACATTGGGGTTCTGGGTGGTAAAAATAGTCTACGTCCACTATCACTTCCTCATAAGCCATACCGTCCCTTGAATAAATATGTGGAGCCCAGGAGATAGCCTTCCCTGTATTGGAAGCGTCTGCTCTCCTAATACTAAGCTTTGAAATAATTGTTTGTCACGAAGTTTGGGGCAAATCAGAGCTGGTGGGAAGGAAAGACAACCTAAAAAAAACAACAACAATATTCAAAGCCACATCTGGAATTCACCTCATCTAGTCAAGCCTTGCGCACAAGGATATGAGATTAAAAAGGAACAAGTGTGAGGGATACATTGGTTACACGTAAACCCCTTGGACCCTGCGTTTTTCTCTTCCAGCCTCTGAGCAATACAAAGGCTTGCAAAACAAGACATGGCCTTGACTGCAGGATTGCGGTTGCCATATTGACTTTGTTGACCCCTTCTCTGAGGACATTTCTGCTTCATCTCCCAGAGCAGCGCGGTCAGAAAATCTCTGTGGTGTTTTCAAGGCTTCAGAGAGCGTAATACCTCCAAACAACCATAAAAACAACCATTTATTTTATTTAAAAAAAACAAGAATCCCCTTTCTCTCTTGTGCCTTCTTTCACAGACCTTTATGAGTGGAAACAGCAAATGGAAGGCATCAACCAAACGTCGACTAGGAGACCTCAAATTCTACCCTGTAAATAAAACAATAATAATATTTTTTAAAAGATACTGTGTAAAGGCCTGGAGACTAAAACATACAAAGAACAGCTATGGGACTTGGGTTTGGCCCGTCTAAAGAAAAGAAGAAATAGGGGAGACATGATAGCAGTGTTCCAGTATCTGAGGGGCTGCCACAAAGAAGAGGAGGGAGTCAATTTATTCTCCAAAGCATCAGAAGGAAGCATGAGAAACAATGGTTGGAAACTGACCAAAGAGAGAAGCAACCTGGAATTAAGAAGAAACTTCCTGACAGTGAGGACAATTAACCAATGGAACAGCTTGCCTTCAGAAATTGTTGGTGCTTTTAAGAAGAGACTGGACAGTCACTTCTCTGAGATGGTATAGGTTCCCTTGCTTGAGTAGGGGGTTGGACTAGATGACCTCCATGGTCCCTTCCAGATTCTATTCTATTCTATTCTATTCTATTCTATTCTATTCTATTCTGTTCTGTTCTGTTCTGTTCTGTTCTGTTCTGTTCTACCCTACCCTACCCTACCCTACCCTACCCTACCCTACCCTACCCTACCCTACCCTACTCTACTCTACTCTACTCTACTCTACTCTACTCTACTCTACTCTACTCTACTCTACTCTATTCTATTCTATTCTATTCTATTCTATTCTATTCTATTCTATTCTATTCTATTCTATTCTATTCTATTCTACC